>NC_056727.1:452500535-452688035 GCF_019279795.1 Protopterus annectens
CCATTCTTCGTGATACTCAACATTATTTAGAAACTCTAGCGAATTATAATATAGGTAATGAAATGAATGATTCTGATTACTTGGTCACGTTGGATGTTACAGCTCTTTTCACGAGTATACCTAATGATGTGGGGATAGAATACTTGAGGTTGTTTTTACTACATAATGACATGCCTAACAACAAGGTTATTATGATTACTATGCTGTTGGATTTGGTGCTTTCAAATAATGTTTTTACATCACAGAGCAACTACTACCTTCAAGTTAAGGGTGTAGCAATGGGCACATCATGTGCCAACTCATATGCTAACCTGGTTCTAGCATATTGGGAGTCCACTTATATTTTAGAACATGCAATCTATTCCAAGTATATTAGATGCTATAGAAGATTTGTGGACGATGTGTTTTTAATTTGGAGAGGGGATTTAACTACCCTTCAGGAATTTATTACATGTGCTAATGGTACCACCACATTTTTAGAGCTGACCAGTACTACATCACAAGTAAAAACTGAGTTCTTAGATGTTTTACTCAGGAAAGAAAATGGGAGACTTACAACAGAGGTTTTTCGTAAATCTTGTAGAAGGAATGCTATACTCCATAGAGACAGCATGCATCCTCCACACATATATAAAAATATTGTTAGAAATCAAGCCGCGCGTTTCTCTAGAATTATTAGTGATGACTCAGTATTTGTAGAAGCCATAGGGAATATAGAAGCAGAATTTATAGATAGAGGCTATCACAAGAGAGAACTTGTTGATTTACATAGGATAGAATGTGAAGGAAAGGATAGACCCTATATTGATAGGACTAAGTCTCTACCCAGGAGTAAGTACAACCATGCTAACAATAAGTAAAGGATAGCTATTTCTTATACTAATAACAATACTTCTGCGGTTAACACTATTAAGAAACATTGGAATATTCTACAACTTGATGAGAATATCATGAAAGTAGTGGGAGATAGACCAGCTTTTAGCTATAAGAATACCAAGTCTTTAAAGAGACTATTATGCTATGAGAATAGTAGACATGATGGCATAGTTTCCCAAAGGAAAGGCACACATGCTTGTCATACCTGCAATCAATGTAGTTATATTAAAAACTCTAATGAATTTATACATCCAGACACAGAAAAGAGGTACGAGTTTAATAAGTATGCAGATTGTAAAAGTAGGAATGTGGTTTATTTAGGCCAATGTAAGAAATGTCAATGTTTTTATGTAGGTATGACCACCAGAACATTGAGAGAACGCATCAGGGAACATATTTATGCTACTAATAAGGAGAATGAAACGAACGCTCTAGCGAATCATGTCTTACAGAGAGATAGCACACATGTTTTCCACTTTTTAGTACTGGAACATATTTTCAGTACAGAAAGATTAGGATGTTTGCGGAATAATACAGAAAAGAAGGAAGTGAAGTGGATAATTAAGTTAGCAGCAGACAGGGGTCATGGTCTCAATGATAAAGTCTCTTTGAGACCATTTTTAATAGATAAGCCTTTTAAACATTGATGGATTTATATACCTAACTATGTTTATTATGATTAAATAACAGTTTTTGTGTGCATACATATATATGTCTTTTTATATATAGGCCTTTTTGTCTATATTGTAATATTTTTAGTAGTTAGTGAATGTGAATTGTTATTCTCTCCTTGTTATGTGTACCAATGAATAAGCTTTTTTTATTATCCAAGTTTTTATAGTAGCTATCCAATAGGAGCCCTTTTAATACTATATAAAATGTGCAATGGAGAAATATAATTAAGTCTGATGAAGCGTCCTGTGGATGTGAAAGCGCTCACTGTTTTCTTTTGTTTCAATAAACCTCGTTTTTGGAATATTCTTGAAGTTATTTAGTTGGCTTCGATTGTCGTGGTGTATCCTCTTTATATGCTTTTGGAATTAGATGTTAACTGTTGTTTTTACAATATTAATTTATAAGGATATCATTTTCACATTTACCTAAATATCTTAACCAAGTAACACAGATAGGACTCCTGAGCCTCATATGAAAGCTCTTAGCTAGATGAATAAAATGCTAGTAGTATGTGCGTGAAACCTGAGTGGTTGCTGAGATATTGTAAGTTGTTTACAAAATATTACAAATGTAATAGTTACTGTGTTTACTGTGATTTATAAAATTCAGTTTAAGGCCTAGAACCTACAGAATACTACTACTATAAAATAGTTTGTGCTGAAGAGTTTTCCATTTATACTTTTTTCATAATCCCTATTGTTCCAGAGATTTGAGCATTTGTTTGAAATGTGAGGACATAATTTGATTCTGTCAAAAGTCTTAGGCTCCGCCCATTGGAAGTTACATTGCAAACTTCCTGAGATCCATTGGAGTGAGTGAGTTAAGGAGCTTTTTATGCTGCTAGTGGGGATAGGTTTAAGACTGAAAGGGGAAGTGTTAGAGGGAAAAGCAGTGGATGGGGACTATGAGAGGGAGAGAAGATGAAAACATTTGTGGTTAGTTTGGCTATGCAGTCAACAAAAAAGGTGTTGAAATTAGATGCAATTTCATGGTCTGGGGAATTTGGATTAGAGCATGGATTTTCTTTTCTACCAGGGTTTAGAAGGGAGTAAATGGAATTCCAGAACTTTTTGGGGTTAGAATTATGTTCTGATTGGAGTTTGGAGTAATAAGTCTTATAGTCTTTAATTATTAGTTTCTTCACTGAGTTGTGGAGTTTGAATTCAATTAGAGAGTTTGTTGACTTAGTTTTTTGGTATTCCTTCCAACATTTGGTCTCTGAGGTGCATTCGTTTTCTGGTTTCTTTAGATAGTCAGGGAACAGTTTTGGCTTTTATTCTTTTTGCTCTAAGAGGGGCTAGGCTATTTAGTAGTTCTAGGAAGGTTGTGTTGAAGTAATTAGTTGCACTCTCCAGAGGCAGAGTTTTTAAGGAGGCCCAGTTCATTTTTTTCAGACAGAAAATGTCTGTGGATTAAAGTTGGGGAGATTACAAGTTTGAATGTATTGATGTATTGGACAGAGGAGGCACACTAGAGAGCATAAGCTGTTAGGTGGTCACTAAGGGGATCAGGTATAATTCTGCTGTGCGAGATTAGTTTGGGATGAGTCGCTAAGATCCAGTCTAGTGTAGTGCCAGAGGAGCTGTCTTTACTGGGTCTGGTAGGGTAGTTTTTATTAGCTGGGAAAAGTTAAAGAGATTGTTTGGCTCTGAGATTATGAGGAGATGGTGGCCCAGTTGATATTTACATTGCCAAGGATGAATGTTTCCTTTCTGATGTTGGAAGAGAACTACAAGAGAATGTCTTCAAGGATGGGGATGTTATCACCAGTTGAATGTAGATGGCAGCTATATATAAAGATTTATGTTTGTTGATTTTTAGGAAGGCTATGGATAGTTCAGCAGGAGAGAATTTAGGAGTGTGGTTAGTGTATGGAATGACTGTTAGAGAAGAGGAGTAAATTATGGCTACCCCTCCTCCTTTCCTATTAGGTCTGTCATTCCATATTATTTGGTAGTCCGGTGGAAGAATTTCAGTATCTTTGATATGAGGTTTGAGACAGGTTTCTGAGACAGTTACTATGTCGAGATGGTTATGTGACAGCCAGGTATGTAAGTTGGGTATTCTATTACAAATATTTTGGATATTGATTGGAGCTAGGTGGATGGTTTTGGGGGAGGATGATTGTGGTGATGTAGAGGAGCAGATGTTGGTGGAGACAGTGAGACCGGGATTGGGATGGATGTCACCAGAAATATATATATATAGAGAGAGAGAGAGACCGGATGTAAAAGATGGATGATCAGGTTCAATGGAGAGGATAAGTTAGGAGTGTAGCTGAGGAAAGGTCTACTTTTGCCAGTGAAGTGGATTTGCAGAGAGAGGTATTGGAGGGAGCTTAAATTTATAGAAGAGAGTTGTATTTAGAGGGTACAGCTCATGGGATATGGTGGAGAAGGAGTGAGGGGCAATTGTTTGAGAGAAAGAAGTGATATGTAGTTGTAAAGAGTGTGAGGAGCCAGGGACTATTGTAAGGTATAGAAGGGGGCAAAGGAGAAATATGAGGAAGGCTGAAGTGGGAAAACAGGTAGGGAGATGGAGCATGATGTAGATTGAGAGATGTATAGAAGTAAATGTGACATGGGGTGGTACAGATTATTGGGTTGAGGTAGGAGTGTGGGCAGTGGGAATAATCAGAGTGAGTTTGGGAGAAAAGTTGGAGAGCAGGAAGTAAGTGAGTGGGGGGATACTTGTTAGTGATTATTGGAGGTGGGGAGTATAATGTGTCTGAGTAAGGGAGAGGTTAAGAAATTTGAGAGGATTAGAATGCTGGAGGGAAGTGGGTTGATTGGATGAAAATGAATGTTGGAGGAGTTAGGGCAGTATAAAGGTAGGATCATTGGGGTGGGAGGAAACTGGGGGCAGGGAGGGGAGCAGAATGAGCCCACAAGCCGAACGGAGCAGGGAGAAACCAGTCAAAACCAGAAAGGCAAGCTATCAGTGAAGACCTCAGATGGGATGAGCAATAATACAAACTCTACCTGTAAAGTGAAGGAGAGATGAAAAGGCAAAGTGTATTATGGTTGGGAGTGTGTCTTCACATTGATCTGCTTATTAGTAGCCAGTTTGTGCACAGATTAGAGTAGGGAGATACATTAGCAAATAAGGGGAATCTATAGAGATGCAATTAAACAGGTGGGGCTCAAGTGATACAAAATTAAGGCAAACAGCACTGAAAGGGCTGCTTGAGGGTTATTTTAAATCACAGAGAATAGGAAGGATCTGAATTAAGTGTATACTGTCTAGTGGACACTTTGGATTACTGCACAAGCTGGGGGGACACAAGGCTCAGTCAGTATTATTAGCATGCTGAGAACTGCTAAGTTATACTGCTAATATTAAAGCTGCACTGTCATAACATATACATTTAGAATGCCTGGGTGGACTGACCCTGATCTTCAGGGTCAAAAGGTATATCCTAAAAGAGAAGGTGAAGCTAGTAGAATGAGATAAAGATAGGTTAAAGAAAGTAATGAGGAAATAGAAGAGTGTTAAAAGATACAGGTCTGAGGATAGAGCAGAGTGAGCAGGAGAGAAACAATAGATAGCAGGGGAAAGTACAGTTGTGTAAAATCTTACCATAATGGTAGATGTCCTTGCCTTCACCACTGCAGTATTCCTTACTAATGGGATTCCCTGCCATGAAGCTGTCCAGCTGGCCAGTTTACAAAAGTCTACCATTGCTTTAAGGGTGCGCTGAATGTCACCTACACACTCCTTGCATAAGGTAGGGCATAAAGGTGACATTCAGGCATACCATCCACAGAACAGTTAACACAGTAGGAACAGCAGTCCAAGGAAAAGCAATGAAAATCTGCACAGCCAGGAAGGGAAAAAGACCAGGAGGATGGAGGGAGGCAGTGAATACTGCAGCAGTGAAGGCAAGGACATCTGCCATTATGGTAAGATTTTACACAACTGCGCTATGTCCTTACATTTACCGCTGCAGTATTCCTTATGAATGGGAGAGTGCAAAAGCTCAAGAAGAAACCTGGGAGGAGGGAGCAGTAGAGCCCTCCAAGAAGCCATGAAGAAGGGCAACAGCAAAACCAGTTCTGGCTCTGGAGATGCCATCCAACTGGTAATGTTTGGTACAGGTATGCACAGAAGTCCAGGTAGCAGCTTCAAGAATAGAATTAGCATCTAAGCCTTTGAAAAAAGCAACAAAAGAAGCCACAGCTTTATAAAAGAAGGAATTCTCTTGCCATGAAAAGTGTAACAAAAGGAAATAGCCTTTGAAATCCAAGTGGAAATAGTTTGCTTGGAAACAGCCAAACCTAAAGACCTAGGATGAAAGGAAACAAATAACTGGTCAGACTTTCTGATAGCTTTAGTCTTATCCTGATAAAATCTGAGGTGTCTATGCATGTCTAAGATATGCAGCACCCTCTCAGTGTCAGATTGCGGAGAGGGAAAAAAGTAGGCAAATTAATAAACTCATTAAGTGACAACTCATTAACCACCGTGGGCATGAAAGAAGGATTAGTACACAAGGACACCCTGTCCTCATAATATATCAAAAAAGGTGGACAAGCCATAAGGGCTTGCAACTCAGACACCCATCTGGCAGAAGTAAGAGCTAAAAAAAGAACCATCTTCCAACAACAATGTTGAAAGGAAGCTGAAACAGCAGGCTCAAAAGGAGCCTGAATACATTTTTCCAGAACAAAATTAAGATCTCATGGAGGAGGAACAAGCTTCCTGGGATATCTAATATTAAGGACGCCTTTAGGAAATTGCTTAGCTTCAAATCTAAAACCTAATGGGGTAGTTAAAGGCAGACAAGCAGAAAGAGCTGATAAGTGGGCCTTAATAGAAGAATAGGCCAAACCAGCATTGCGCAACTCACACAAATAAGAACCAAAGGAACATCCACAAAAAGTGGGTCCAGGTCACAAGAAAGGCACCAAATCGAAAACCTCTTCCATTTAGATAAGTAGGATTTCCTAGTTGTAGTTTCCTGGCCTCCTGTAGCACGTCGTCAGAATAAAGATGTCTATGAGGAATCAAAAACCCTATCACCCACAGTGTCATTTGAAGTGTGGAGAGGTGGGGATGGATGAGAGACCACTCAACTTATGTGAGGAGATCCACCCTGTGAGGTAACTTGTAATGACTGCCCCTGGCTAGATGCAGAAGTAGAGGGAACCAGTGCTGTTGTGGCCAAAAGGAAGTCACCAAGATTCTTGGCGCATCCTGTTGAATCTTGAACAGGACTCTTGGAATGAGAGGAAGGGCAGGGAATGCATAAAGAAACAGAAACATCCTCTTCCAAAAAATGAGAGGGTATCAAAATTTCCCTTGCAACTAGCCAGCTTTTTAGTTTTGCACTCATCTGTTTCTTTGATCTCAGCACTTGTTCAGAACTCTTTGTAAGCACTAAATAAGTTACAAATTACTACAGCACTCAATTTTCCTCACTTGTCTAGATGAAAACAGTTTTTAGTACTTAATAAATAAGCACCTATTCAGGCATGTCTAAAGGTCAGCTCCCGGTGTTTTCTTCTGTCTACCTGAGGAATCTGGGCATCTTGGGACAATGCAGCAATTGCCTCATGTACACAGACAACCCTCTCCTCCTACCACCCAACACTATGACCTGTGAGAGATGCACTTATATAGCGAAACTGGAACCAAAGCTCTCTTCACCAAAGACTGGCCTAGACAGTCAAGAGGAGAAGGTAAACACTTGCACCGCACCACACTCATCACATAGTCCCTCAAAACCTACACCACCAAAACACACACACAGAAGCACAAAACACACCTACATTTGTGGAGGCTCTCAGTACAAATCTGCTCAAACAACAGAGACCTCCAAAGCAGAAATGCAAGCAACCTCCACCCCCCAACACAACCCAAATGACACATAGCCCACATACTCAGTGTGCCACTCAACTACAGCCCATAAGGCATAACGTACCCAACACTTTAGTCATAGGTGATTCTATAGTCAGGCACATTGATGTTCCATTCACCAGGCTAAACAAGGAAAAAGTTACTGTCAGCTGCCTGTCAGGTGCCAGGATTCGCCACATAACGCATGCACTCAGGTCACTCCACAACAAGTACAAATATGACTCTGTCATTGTCCATGTTGGTGTGAATTACCTGAGACGTACCTCCCTGACTACATGAAAAGAGACATGGAGGAGCTCTCTTATCTTGTAGCCCAGGCCGGTATGACCCTAGCCCTGAATAGCATCCTGCCATCACCCAGAATGACACCACAGTACAAAGACAAAATGATTGACTTTAACAATTGGCTAAGTTCTGGTGTCATTCTAAGGGAATCCAGTATCTGTCTGCCTGGGATGACATGATCGACAGACCACGCTGCTTTGCCAGAGATGGCCTGCACCTGTCGCCCTTGGGATTCCAGATACTGGCAAAGGCTCTTGCCACCCCTATAGTGCCTTTTTTAGGCAAGGTTCAAATGACAAATTCACTGTTGTAACAGGTACAAGCAAGCAAAATCTGAGGGTAATGCTACTGAATGCTAGAAGTCTAAACCTCAAAATGCACTCACTCGAGGCACTCCTTAAAATGGAGAACATTGACATCTGTGCAGTGACAGAGACCTGGTTCAAAGCTCCGGAGTGCACCCCTGCATTACCAGGCTATAATTCATACCACACCTTTCGGCCACCAAACCCGGACTGAAACACTAAAGGTGGAGGCGTGTCCATATTCATCAAGAATATCCACACCTCCAAGCTAGTTGCTCAGCATAATGCATCTGAGATTATCCAAGTTCAACTAACTCTGGGCAAAACCGCAATCCAGATTGTAGCTTGCTACAGACCCCCCACCATGCCCCAGGATTCCCACTCCTCTTTTCTTGATACACTGGAAAATATTATGGTACAACCCAACACTCTAATAATGGGTGATTTCAACAACACTACCATTAACTGGGAAAACTACTCATGTACCAACTCTTTTGCTCAACGTTTTCTGGAAATCATCAATTCCAACGCCTTGGATCAACTTATCCACACCCCAACCAGGGGCAGCAATATCCTAGACCTGGTCATCACCAACATGGGTGACCGGTGTTCCACACCAGAGGTCAGCTCCTCGTTGGTCAGATCCGAACACAAGCTAATCACCCTAGACATCCACATCCCGCTCCCACCCCCCATTAGGAAAACAACCGTAAAAAATTTCTCCAAAGCCAACTTCACGCTTCTTAAGACAGAAGTGGCAAACTTCACGACACCCATGCAGATGCACAATAGAGGTACGACTGCTGAATCCTACACAAATGCACTTTATAAGCGCTTACACGAGTGCATGAATCGTGCTATCCCTAACAGAACCAAGATGCTATCCTCCAAAAAAGGAAGCCAATCTGGTGGTCTTCTGCCATAAACAAACTCTACAACAGAAGAAAGAAACTGTTGCAAAAAAGAGTAAAATCCCATGATTGGAGGAACTCCATGGTCAGCCTCAATAAGTAGCTGAGATCCCTCATAAAATCCTCCAAAGCTAGTTATGAAAACAAAATTGCTACTGATTCTAAAGACAACCACAAAGCATTCTATAGCTATGTCAAGAATCTCAATGGCAACACTCAGATCGGATCTGAGTTACAGCACAATGACACTAAATATACAGAACCAACTGATATTGCCAACATCCTGGCAGATAGGTTCAGTGCTAACTTTACCCCCCTTTCACCCCTAAAGGGCCCATCTTTATACCGGAAGAATGCAAAGTTCATGTAATCACGGCTGCACAGGTAAAAACCTCACACTCCAAAGCCAAGAACACAGCATCCATGGGACCTGACAACATCCCAGGCTGCCTTCTACATGAACTACAGAATGAACTGGCACCCCACCTAAGTACCATGTTCAATCATAACCTCACCTCAGGCTTTGTGCCCATTGAATGGAGCACCATGACAGTTATCCCACTCCACAAAGGGGGGGGGGCACAACAGACCCCGGCAACTACCGCCCCATTAGCCTGACGAGCCTCGTCTGCAAGGCCATGGAACGTATCATCATGGAACTCATAAACAAAGACATTGGAGATCTCCAAACTCTGGACCCCACAGTTTGGGTTTGTAAAAGGCAGATCATGTCTCCTAAACCTGATAGACTTCTTTGAAGTAGTCACCAAAGCCATAGATGAGGGTAAGGTGGTTCACACAGCCTATCTAGATCTCACCAAGGCATTTAACTCCCTCCCCCACGCTGGAATTATAGATAAACTCACTAACCTAGGTATAAATCCCTATGTCACAAGATGGGTTGCCAACTGGCTTACTGACAGAACCCACACTGTGAAAGTAGCAGACTCCAAATCAGACTTCAGACCAGTGACAAGTGGAGTACCACAGGGTTCAGTCCAGGGTCCTCTCCTGTTTGGTATCTACTTCTCTGAAGTACAGGCTAACACAGGAGGTCTTTGGCTAACTAAATTCGCAGATGACTGCAAACTAGGAGCCATAATCGAAACTCCTAATTATGTGGACATCCTACAGAAGAGCCTCACTGAGACAGATGCCTGGTGTCAAAGACATGGTCTCAAGCTCAATGCCAAAAAGTGCATTGTCATCCCCTTTGGTAAAACCTCTGTACCCATGAACTACCACACAGGCGGTAGTCTACTTAACACCGAAAGTGTGATAAGAGACCTTGGGACACAGGTGGACAGTAGTCTCTCCTTTGATAATCACATCACCACAGTGGTCAGGAAATCCTTCTACGTGGCATACCTCATCACAAAAGGTTTCTCATCCAGAAAAAAAGAGTTCATTGTTCCCCTCTACTCATCAATCGTTAGACCCATTATAGAGTACAACGCCCCTTTTGGTATGTACCTCACAAGACATCTACAACAACTGGAAAGGCTGCAGAAATACCTCACAAAGAGGATTTCTGGCCTCAAACAGATGCCTTATGCAGACCGTCTCAAAAAACTCCAGCTTTACTCCGTCGCATATCGCCTACTCAGAGGCAATCTCTGCCTGACATACAAAGCTATGTCAAACCCAGAGCTGTTGGACATGCTCCACTTAAAGAAATCCCAATTCCTCCGAGCTACATGGTCTAGGGACCTAAACCTTGTCACCACAATAAACAGAACATGCTGGAGGGATAGAGTTCTGTCCCAGAGACTTCCCATACTCTGGAACAGACTACCTATCTATGTCAAACAGAGCTCCTCATTAGCACTCTTCAAGAAAAATCTTGATGATTGGATGGGTAATAGGAAATTCACCCTGGGGATCACTTCTGTGGTTCTGCTTGACAGGGGCACAGGAAAATAATTTTCTTGGGTGGCGAAAGCCAGGGTACCTTTTTGGCTAGGCTTGTATAGGCCCTAGGGCCAATAGCCTATAACCTACCTATGAACCTATGTCCACCTTCCATACCAGAGGATCTGGGAATCTGGTACAAAACAGAGGAAGTTGTTTGTTCAGAGAGGAGACAAAGAGATCAACTTGAGGAGTACCCCACTGGTGAGCAATGTGAAGAAACACATCCCTGTGAAGCATCCATTCATGGGATTGAGTGAAGGACCTGCTCAGATTGTCTGCCACAACATTCCGATCTGAAGGAATGTAAACTGCCTGAAGAGTCACACAATATTGGACAGCTAGATCCCATGCCATAAATTTCAGCCGACAAAGACGGTAGGATCTTGTACCCCCCCGTTTGTTGATATACCACATGACTGTGGTATTGTCCATGAATACCTTGAGAGCCCACGCAGAGAAGAGAGGATGAAAGGCCTGAAGAGCCAGCATAAGAACCCTCATCTCTTTGATGTTGATGTGCTACTTCTCCTGACAAAGTGACCACACTCCCTGGACTCTCAAGGAGCAAAACGTTGCTCCCCATCCCACATCTGTGAACAGATCCTGAAAGGGGAAGCAGAGGCTGAAAAGGCAGCCCTGGATTCAGTGACAACTGTCAAATCCACCACAAAAGTTTTTTTCTTGAGGCACAGGAGAAGAGAAACAGGAAAGTCTAGAGGATGCGCATGCTGAAGCCACACCAACTTCAGAAACCACTGGAACTTCTTCATGTGGAATTTGGCCAGCGGAAGCATTGGAATGGTGGCAGCCATGAATCTTAGAGCTTGCAGAAACTCCTTGGCTGAAATAGAGGCCAGGGAAGAAGAGTTTGAAAGAAAGAAATGAGAGTAAATGCCTTTGGAGGAGGCAGGGATGCCAGCATTGGCACCATTTGAAACCTGCAACCCAGAAAGACATAATCCTGAGAAGGAGTCACGGAAGACTTGTTGAAGTTTAGTGTGAACACTAGGCTCTGAAGAAGAGAAATGGTAAAATGAAGACTTTGCAAAAGGACCTCTAAATAAGATGCCTGAATCAGCAGGTCATCCAAATAAGGAAAGATTTGGATCACTTGAAGCCTGCAAAAGGCAATCACAGGAGCAAGGCATTTGGTGAACATCCTTGTGGTAGTAGAAAGGCCAAAGGGCAAAGTACAGAATGGAAAATGCCAGGAAGCAACAGATAAATGCAAAAATCTCCAGAAAAGAGGATGGATTGGAATATGGACATAAGCATTCTTGAGGTCCAGAGACACCAGAAAGGACTGAGGGAGTAAGAGAGGAAAAAAGGACTACATCCAAAAGCAAGGCACCTTCAGAAAGGTGTTCAGACGGGAGAGGTCTTAAACAGGTCTCCAAGTACCTTCTTTTCTGGGCACTAGAAATATTCTTGAATAAAACCCTTGTTCCCCTTTCGGACACAGGCACTTCTTGAATAGTACCCTGAGACAAGAGGTCCCGAAGAACAACTGGGAAAAAAAGGAAGCTGTTCCCTAGCAGGCTGAGGAATGCCCATAAAAAGAGGGCAGGAAATCCAGACCATGAAGTACCCTTGATGAATGATTGACAGAACCCAAGAATCTTAGGTGATCTGGAGCCAAACAGGAAGAGAGAGAAAAAGGTGAAGAGAAAGAGGAATGTTGCTGGGAATGGGTGGATAGTCAGACAGTACCTGGTTTGTCAGGAAAGGAAGGCTTAAGAATCCCTGCACTAGTGGCCTTAGCAGGAGGAGTCCATTTACTACCCTTTTTACCTTTAGAAGGAGGGTGAGACTGCCTATAAACAAAGCCTGGCTTAGAAGGGTAGTTCCACTGAAATTTAGGTACAGGAGAAACAAAGACATGCTTAAGCTCCTGTAAAGCCTTCCCCTTGTCCTGAAGAGACTTAAATAAATCAGCAGCTGCTTTATCGAACAAAAAATTATTATCCAGAGGTGCATCCAGTAACTTAGTCTTAATATCATCAGGCAAAGGTTGAAGCTGAAGCCATGAATATCTCCTGAGAACCAAACCAGAAGCAGCAGCTCTAGAAGAGGCATCTGCTGCATCATAACTACATTTGATAGAATGGCAAACTACCTGAGAGGAAGTCCCAAGCAAGGAAAGAGCAGAAGATTTACCCTCAGATTCTGGAAGATCAGAAAGAAACTGACAAGCCTGAGAAAGAAGAGCCAAGACATACCTACAGATATGGGTCTGATAATAGCCCGAAAAGCTAGGGTAGACGAAGTATACATTTTCTTACCCAGCCTATCCATGGTCCTACTGTCCTTGTCAGAAGGCAGTAACTTGGATGAAGGAAGCAATAGAGATGGATTATCAGAGGCTACAGACACCACAGAGGGGTCAGCAGCAGGACATTTAAACAAAAAGGAACAATCCTCAGGCACCCTATAAAACCTGTCAGACTTCCTGGGAGCAGGGGACAAAGAATCTGGTGCTTTAGAGGCAGTGGAAAAATCATCCAGTAAAGCAGGCAAGGTAGGAGGAATGGCTGCAGGTTTAGGAGATTCTATCTGCAGTAACTCATAGTACCTGTTATGGATATCTGAATCCTAGGCACAATCCCACTTAAAAAAATTCCATCATCTTGGAGATCGTGTCCCCAAAAGGAAATTTCCTTAGAGGGATTATCTAGAATATGAGAACCCTCTTCCTCAGACCCGTAGTCTAAAGGAGAAGAAATCTGGGCAGAATAAGCAAGGGTGTCATCATCAGAATCCACCTCAGAAGAATGCAATTCTCTGGGCCTTTTAGGGGAAGAGACAGACCAAGGAGGGACAGGAACTGAAACCCCTTGAAGAGGCTGCAGCGACAGTAAAGCATTAAATAACCCCTGAGTAAAGGCCTGCCACTCACTCTGTGGATCCCTAGGAGCAGAAGAAACATGGTTAGTTTTCTGTTTATTTATTAAAGAACAGCTGTCCTAGAAACCTGAGAAGGCCCAGACTCAGGATGGCATTCCAGAACTGCAGTAAGAACCTCTTCCCTAAAGCGAAACTGCGGAACCCCACTAGACCTCTTCAGAAACAGTCAACCGTGGTTCCCTCTGAATGCCCAAAATGGATGCCTGCAAAACCTGGACAGTGGAAGATTCCGGTCTTACCTTATGCACCTTCTTCTTCCCAGACAGCTGACCCTTGGGGCAGGAAGTTCCATCCATAGTACCCACAGCAAGAAGCTTAAGTTGCTGGTTCTCAAAGTACAAGGAAAGGGAAGAAAGCCTACTATGAAGAGTTTTGGGGACAAACGCCCGACAAATGGAACAAGACATATGGTTATGAGCAGCACCAAGGCAAAAAATATACTTATTATGACAGTATTTATGGGGAAATCAGGCTCCCACACTGGCATTTACCCTTCCTGGATGTCATTAAGCCCAAACAGCACTAAACAATCAAAAAAATTAACCAAAAGCCCAACTGGGTATTTATCTGCAACTGTGAGGACTCCAGCAAACAGGAGTAAGCACAGAAAAGCCAATAAACAGAAAAAAACAGTAAAATAGAAGAAAAAAGGATGTATGCAACAGACCAGTGGTTAAAACACTGTTCGGACTGGCAGCAAAGAAGTTCTGAGGATGGAATGCCTGAATGTCACCTTTATGCCCTACCTTACGCAAGGAGTGCGCAGGTGACATTCAGCAAACCTTAAAGCAAAGCTAGACTTTTATAAACTGGCTGGCTGGAAGGTTTCACAGCAGGAAATCCCATTCATAAGGAACACTGCCGAGGTGAATGCAAGGACATCAGATGCTACTGCAATAGTTCAAGAGTAGTTCAACAGGTAACACATCACAGCGCCATAACTTTGTTTGGAAACCAGTTAATAAATCATGCACAATACATTTAGCAGCAAATTATCCTGTGCATGCAAAAAAAAGTAAAATGAACACTTAAGAACAGCACAGTTGAATCAGTTGCAGAAACACAACTTCAGTGCTAAATCAGTAAACACTGTTTCTAATTCCAACACCAAATCAAAATAACAAAATAGCTGCAGTGGTAATGTCAGTAAAATACTGTTGCTGAATGGTAGAATCAAGCTAGTAAATAAACAAATAAGCAGAGCAGTAGTCAAGAATCATAAAAATGAATACCAGTTGTATAGATCCAAACAGTTAGCTGAAAACAACACTTTAAGAATTTCCTGAGGTTTAATGGCTTACCAGTGAGCAGAATTCAACTGCTGAAGAGCTCTTGTGTCCTGAGGGGAGACTAGTAATTTAAAAGATGGTTCCATAAACAACAGGGACCTAATATAGACTTAATATTGGGGGAGGAGCATAGCAAAAAGGGTGTGGACCTGGTGCAATGCAAAGAAACCAGTCAAGACCAGAAAGGCAAGCAGTGGAAAACTATCAGTGAAGACCTCAGAGGGAGTGAGTAATAATGCACACTCTACCTGTAAAGTGAAGGAGAGATGAGAAAGCAAAGTTTATTATGGTTGGGAGTACATACATACATATATTTTGAAGCTTAAAGGCCTATACAGACCATTTACTTAGAAGGTAAATCTGTTATTTCCGGAAATAAAAGTCCTGAAATAAAAAAAAAAATCTCATTTTTAAGCTTTTTAACTTCAGAAACAGTTTTCCATGAATTCAGCTCACTCTGCCTCTTGAGGGATACATTATTCCAGTCCATTTTTTCAGTGTTGTTATAGATTTTATTTTTATTAATAAATAGAGATGCCTCATCCAGTGTGTCAAAGACTAAATTCCTTCAGAGAGAAATATTTGATCTTTGCAGGAAACACCAAAGTAGCTTTAATATTGTTCTTTTTTTAAGTTCTTTAAACAGTGAAAAGCAGGATTTCCTTTTATTCATACCTTTACTGGAATAGCCATTGCCAAATCTGATTACATGCTCATCTACTTTAATAGACCAGCTGCACCATACTGTTTTTAATATTTGGTCTTTTTCCATGCTAGTAATAAACTTGACAATTATTGAACATGGTGGTGAGTTTTCCTTCTTCGATGATCCTCAAGGATTTATGTTCCCTTTAAATCCCAAATGATAGAGTTGCAGGTTATTTTAAGATTTTATGCAGCCAGGTTGTTAACAAGGTTATTATATTTTCTTCCTCATATATTTCAGGTATGCCATAAATTCTGATATTGTTTCATATTCATCTGTTTTCTAAAACATTGACTTTATCTATAAGTCAGTTACTTTGTTTTAAAAGAAATTCAGACTGAGACTCACCTTCAGTTATTCTCTCTCCATGATCATATAAGGCTTCTTCTGTACTGCTGATCTGTGTACCTTGTTTCATAAGAATTTCTAAATGTTCCATCTTCTTTCTGGATTTTTCTTTAAAATGGTCTGTTTTAGTGTCCGGTTTGTCCATTTTTAGTAATATATCCTGCATACTAGATATTAGAAACTGGATATTTTTTTAACAGAAGAGTCCTGACCCAAGTACCATTTTTGAGTAGCTGATATTGAAGTCTCCCTCTCTTACAAGCAGATGGAATTCTGACAGGAATATTACAGGTTTTGAAAAACTTGTAGTATAAATATTTTCTCTTACTATTAGTGAATACTTGAGTATCCACAAATTTTAACTTTATGATTAAATTTTCTGTCAGAGAAAAGTTTTCAGTCACAGAGCTTTCACCAGTTGCTGCTGTCAGTTAACCATCTTGGCCATGCCCCCTCACTGCTGAGCTTCTAATCATGCTTGAAATTTCTATTCTAATGATCAAAAGCAGTCGCCATAACCCTACCAGTGATACTGAATGCCTGAATTTATCACATGTCTCAATTATGTCAGATTGTGCAGAATACTGTTTCGCATGAAAATATGTAGAAAACATTTATTTAGCTAAAAGATTAATTATATGCTTTGCTGTTGCAAGCTGATGTCAGTATAGATTTTTGTGTTAAGAAGTTACAAGAGGAGGAGATACGGGGAATAATTATCTTGCAAGTGACTGTGTCCATGAAAACTCATATCTTCTGATGCAATTCTGATTGGATCTTTATCAGTCCAGAGTCCATCCTTTCTTTAAAAAACACAGAGTACCTATTTAATTAGTTTAATTGTGTAAGATAAAGTAAGATGGAGTTGACCACACACAGAAATATAGAAATCAGAGACCTAGATTAAATAAACTTGCTCTAGTTTTATTTTCATTGTCTAATGACATTTGATATGGACACCTTCAAAATAACTTTCTTCTTCTTGAGACATGGAATGGGTCTTCAATATTTACCTCAAACTGCAATAAAAATGTAGGTAGCATATGTATTTGATGTTGGAGCCAAAAACAACTATAGTGATTAGCAGTACATCATACTCTGAAATTTATTTTGGTGTCAGCACTGATGTCATGCAATGTGTTCATTCTGCAACTAAAGACCATGAATTAGCCCAGACATGTCTGCCATCATACTTGCAGTGATTCCACCACAGAGGAAAATGTCAGAAACTCTTAGACAAGATCCTGAGGTGGTTGAAGAACTCTGCTTGCCACGTGCCTGTTTATTGTCTATAGTATTTTTTTTGCACTTTCCACTTCTTTGCAGTGGGTAAGACTCTTTGAAACCCATAAGGGATAATTTGCAAACCCACCCAACTACTCTTACTTAAATATAGCAATTCCATACTCTCACAATGGCAGGAAAAAGAGATAAAATCTGCAAGGGCAAACATAGTACCCACATAAACTGTAATCTCAGTCAAATCACCTAATGGGAAATGCATTTCAGGAAACATGACATCAGGGAAATGGGTTCAGCTGACCAGTTAGACATATAGGAAAACAATACAGAGTAATTGTTTTCCCACTATTATTAAAAGTTAAGACACAGTATTGAACTCTTCATGCCATGGTACAGATACAAAGTGACCAGTCATGCTGCTAGTAACAAGTGTTCAGTAGCACTTTTGGGAAGTCTGCAGTTGTCAGGAAGGAAAGGAAAGTCACCAGAGGTATGGTGTTTTTATTTTGCTCAGTTGTAAAAATAGGTATGTAGTAATGACATCTTGTGGTGAGTGTATCACTGTTTGCACACCTGAGTACTTAAGTCTGGATACATTGAGGATGCAGAGATGTGTGCATATCTCATTGGTGCCATTGCATATTTTGCTGGAGAGACAGTAGAAAATGCAAGCCCAACCCCATTCCAAAAAGACACCCACCCCTCCCAAGATGACTTACTGCAGCCAGTGACAGCTAGCAACTCAAGTCACTTGAGTGGATCATGGGGTGGAACTGGCCATATCCTCAAACCAACTCTTGCAAGATGGGAGAATCCAGATTTTTAGGTTGAATGCAATGCTAGAAGAGTTAAAAGAGGAATTATCTGATAGCATTGGCATTGTGCAGCAAGTAGCTGTTTTGGTTTACTTTTGTGCTGTTATCAGCTTGGCTAGATTTTTTTTCTGTCTTGTCTCTATGCTCTGGGGTGCACATACATTTTGCCAGCACACACCATGATGGCACACACACAATTCCAACAATATATCCAGCCCATGCATTACTTAGTTCTTGTATGCAGTTTATACAGTTTTGATCTTGATCCCTATGTTCATCATAAGAAAATACCTATATTTTTTTCCTAAGAAGTTTAAGTCTTTGTATTTCTTTGACTACCAAATCATAAGCTTGTGATCACACCAGCAGTGTCTATATTGCCTGGGTAAAGACTTAGGTTGATATTGAATGTGAGTGTGTAATTCTGAATACAGGGATTGGCAGGAGGGTCACTTCATCATTCCAGCCTGGTACTGCCATGTTGAGAAGGGATGATGGAGCAGGACGCTTGACATTGGTGTCTCTCCACACAAGCTATATTTATGTATGAGGTGACCACTTGTGCTGTCAGTTTCATCTGCGGTAATGCATGAGCTCCCATCTTCTTTCACCAAGAACAACAGATCCATGAGAGGTGCAGCCCAGCAGCCACCTTGAGCAGGTACATGCTAGGTCATCTACACTGTTTGTTCCATGGTGAGTTGTCAGTGCATTTTAGTACTTAGTCTTCAGTCATGGAGCAGGCCATTACTTCCCCTGATTTGGGCTCTGGATTTACTCAAAACAGAGCACTCTTCTGCCCAGGTCTGTACTTCCATACTGAAAATACTTATCTGTCAGTTTGAAGAAGGTCATGTTGGTCCTCTTACACCAGCAGAGGGTGATTAACAGAATCAGATGGGCTTGCATTTTCTGTCTGAACACTAGTAGGACTTCTGCTTGTGGGCATGGGAGTGTACCCTTTGATAAAATCTTTGTTGCAACACTTAGCCTCTTCTTCCATAATGCAATGTTTAGTGAATTAAGCTGCAGTGCCAGTTTCTGGGAGCTTGACAAAATGTTCCTTTTCTGTCTCTCTCTCTCTCTCTCTGTCTGTCCTTGGGAGGGGATTAATGGGGTCCAGAAACCTTCATTTCTGCAATAGATAAGTATGGTGTAGCCTCTGCACCCAATAGTTCCCCCATATATAACTTTTCCTTTGAAGAAACCATCAGTCTTGTAAAGTCCTCCATAGTATGACCTGTGGTCTTTTCCCCTCTACCCAGAAATACCTTGGTCTGCATCCAGAGAAGGAAAATCAGCCCTGGATTGTATCACCCAGGATGTTAGTTTTACAGCCTGGAGTAACTCATATTCTGCTTATTTGCTTGCAAGAAAGTAACTGTCTTCTGCAAGATCCCATTGGAGCCCAGTGGACTGGAGGTGAATTCTTTGCTCAGTATCCTGGAGCAGATTCTGGCATGATCTCATTGATCTAGTTTAAATCCTAGCAATCACATCACCTTTCAGTTTTAGCACTTAGAATCCAAGGCTTTGGACACATTTGGAAAAAGAGTAGTAGTAGTCATTAAATCATTGCTACAGTAGCTGTTGCAATATCCAGTATACCCTGCTAAGGATGCCATATGTCCAGCCAATCTGCAAAGCTTCAAGTTCCTTTTTTTACAGTATGTGCCATATTTCTGCCCTAAGTATAATAGAATATGCTAGTATAAGAGCTAGTGACCTAAACATCTTCTACAACATCAACAGAATGGTTTGGAGGAACAGGTATATTTCACAGAGGATGCCACTGCTCTGGAGCAGATTACCCATCCAGATAAAAAAAATAAAGTTAATCTATGAAAATATTAAAGTGTAATTTGATCTATGGACGTGAAAGGGACATTTATCCCAGGACTGCCCATTGTACTATTAATGAACAGGTGCAGCTCCTAAATGCTTTCTCACATATATTTGTCCCCTCAAATTATCTATGTTATGATCCCAGTTGTTCTCATTAGGAATAACATATAATTATCAACCATAGGATACGTAAGGCTAATCTCTAACAAAATGGGATAGGTTAATTCAAGCACAAAAAAGGAAACTGGCTAGATGTAAAATGGCCCAGAAGGGCATCTATCTTTGCACCTACCTGTGAACCTATAAAATGGACTTCCCAGCATGCCAAAATTAAGAACTTTCTTGCTGTTAGTATGCTCATGTAAACTTTATCATTTTTTTGTTTCATGGTACTGGTAGTCATCTTCAGCTAATTAGACCGCAGGCAGATATATACCCAATGGGGTCCATTCTTTTTTGTGTAGATATTCATACAAAAGCTTAGCTAAATGTTAGAAAAATATGTATTAATGTGTGTATTAGTAATATGCTTAGTGCATTCAGAGCCTAAAAGAGTTAACACATTTATTCTATTTCATACTGCATAAATCTGTACAAACTGCAGTTGCTTTCTGGCCTTGTACTGTTAGCTAAATCTTGCTTGTGCCTTGGAAATTTACTGAGAAGCAGATGATTTCTGCTTGCATTAGGAAAATAATGAATAGAACAATACTGCTTATATGAAACTCAGACAAGAAGTTCCGCTGTGCTATGAGAACATACACAGCTGTAGAAATAACAGATAATTAGGACAAAGCCTGTTTGAAAATATGAACTGCAATCAGCATTTGCTTGTATCTGTATTAGAAGAGTACCTTGAAATGTAACACTGTACAATAGGGGCTTGTAAGCGAAGTACTGGTCACCAAGGCCAGGTTGTTTTTCTGAAAAGTTTCTCACAAATCTAGTCATGTCAGCAGAAAACCTGAAGTAACACCTGCTGTAGTACAATGCTTAAAGTGGGGCAGTCCTGGGATAATTTGATTATGTCAGTTTCTTGTAAAACAGTATAAGAATGAACATACTTCCTGTTAGTAGTTAGACAAATCCTTGTATTTGCATGTTTTTGTCTCCTTGCAGCAAATAAATTAAAGTGCCTTAACTGAACCTTACGTGTATTGGTCTTTGAAGTTTTTTTCTTTGACAGATTGGTCCTTCGGACCGGAAACCTTCACTTCGCCTCGGATCAGACAGGCCAGGTGGCTTGAAACCGTACGCGGAAGAAACCACATCGGTTCTTCTTATTTGAAAAGTCCCCCGACTGCATTGTCGTACAAAAGAGGCCAGCCACTTTCTGATCTGCGACTGAAGGACGGATTTACTCGAACCAGGTGATCAATCACGAAGGCTCAGGTAAGGTGAATCTACCTTCTTTTTCTGTTTTAGATCAGGGACTAGATTTGTATTTGTTCTGTTAGAGACTTTGTTTATAAGTCTGGGACAGAAAGATTACTGTCTTGTCATAGATCAGGGAAACAGAGCAGGTAGACAGTCATTCTGAAGAGACTATAAAAACATCCATGGTACCACGTAAAAATAAGGTGTTACGTAACGATTTAAAGGGTAGAACAAAATGGGTAATAATTGTACAAAAAGGTTCCAAAATCCGCCGTTAACCGAAGACGCGAAATACATGCAGTCACAGCGTGCTGATAATATTAAATATTACTCAAAATGGGTTAATAAATATGAATTTGATGGTAAACTAGAAAAATCCTCGCTTGTCAAACTTGTCAAACAGCTTAAAGCCGATTCTAAAGGTCGGGTAAAAAAGCAACATCAATTAGGAATTCCTCAGGCACACAGGTGGATTGAGGAAGTAAACTGAAGGGAACAAAAGAATAGTAATTCAAAAGCAATGTTTTTAGATAAGGAGGACAATCATTTAGTAATAGCATCAGCCCCTCCGCCTCCCTTACCGGAATATGAGGCAAGCAAACAAGTTAGTCCACCCCCGCGATATCCTACTGTCACTGTAAGTAGAGATGCTACAAAAGCAAAACCGTTTGTTAGAGATCCCGTCGAGACCAGGTCTCGAACACGGGCAGGAAATTCAAAAGGGGACATTGAGTTGTATCAAATGGGTAGAAATTCACAATCTATGAGTGAGGAAGAAATATGCCCACTTATAGAAGTGCCTAATCCCCAGGCAGGGCAAGAAGGTCAGGACCCAACTATTCTAGTGTATAGACCCTGGACTCCGGAAGACATCCGGAAAGCCACTGAGGGAATTCCCCATCCAAAAGTTAATTTTAGAAAGTTCCTAGAAGATTTGCAAAGAATGAGGCTAAGTTATAATTTAAATGGAGAAGAGGTAGAAAAAGTAGTCAGACAAATTGTGGGACCAGATTGGCACATGATTAGTGGCGACTGGAATCCCCGTGATGTTGCGTTCAGGCCCCTCCCACATAGCAGCGCAGAGTTAGACAACAGAGTGAAAGGTCTTACAGACCAAATCTCTGAGAAATGGAAACCCAGGGCAGACTGGACTTGCATTAATCAATGCATCCAACAAGAAGGTGAGACTGTTGACAGATATTATGCCAGACTGTTAGAATGTTTTAATAACCACTGTGGAATGCAGGTTCCTGAAGATCAGACACATGATTCCCCATATGAGCAGCAGTGAAAGAATGCATTTTTGAAAGGCAGTATTGCACCCATAAGCAGTTTTATTACAAAACACATGGTAGATCATCGTACAAGCAGATTAGTCATTGCTTGAATATGCTAGGCATGCCGAAAGGCATTTTAATAGCAAAAAGAAAAAGAAAGCCCAAGTATTTTCTGTAGAAGACGGAGCAGAAGTTTATGTAGTACAGTCCGGGAAAAAGGGCAAGAGAAATGCCCAGGGAAACAAACAATCTGATCAATGATCAGAGGACTTTGAAGGGTGAAAGAAAAGGGGTGAGTGCTTTAAATGTGGTAAAAAGGGACACTTGGCAAGGGATTGCAAGAAAAACAAGAAGGCCACCACGGAAGATAAGGAGGGTGAGGACTGACTATATGATAGTCAGGAATCACTACAAGGGGATAGCAGAGAAGGGACAAATGAGAATGTGATAGAGGGAGTAGAGAATGTGACAGAAGAAATAGAGGAAGTGCAGGAAGTCACGGATAGTGAAGAAAATGAAATATTGGATTTGGCTTTATTGAGCTTGGAGCTCTATTTAGCAGACACAAAACCAGAAGTCACATTCCTGGTAGAAGGGAGGGAAGTCACATTTTTGTGTGACTCAGGGGCCTCACGGACCCTGATACATCCCTCCAAGCTGCCAGGGAACTCAGAGTCACCTGATTACATATTAGTGAAAGCAGCTAATGGACAGCTGTATCGGGAGCCCCTCTCCCATAATATTGTGATAACTGATCCTGTTTCAGGATTGACCCAGAAAAGCAAAATTGTTGTTTCTGCAAAATGCCCAGTAAACCTCTTGGGCAGAGACCTTATGCAGCTATTTGGTATAGCAGTGGTTCCGACTATGCAGGGTATGGAAGCACAGCGACAAATTGACACCTTTGCAGTGCAATCGGAGGGTGGAATGTTTTATTGGTACAGCCAGGACTTGGTTACGACTGGTCCAGGGGCGGTGACCGAAGAGTTGATGAACGTAGCCATCAGCAAGTTCCCCTTCCTTGACATTGATAGACAACATTTGTTGCACTGTATTCTGTATTATTGTAACACACCAGGATCTGATAAGGAATATGAGCAAGAATTGTTTAGAAATCGTGCAAACAGATTGATATTGCGTAATCTGTACTGGGACACAGAAGGGAACAGTGTAGCCAGCTGTTCATTGCCCTAGGAGTTCTTTGCACTTTACAAATCTAATTGATTACCACATGTTAGCTTAACTAAGGACAAAAATGTGAAATGGGTAGACTTGGGAGAAAAAGTCACGAGATGGGAGAAACAGACAGAGCTAGAACTATCAGAACAGGGAATACAAATGCAGAAGTTGAATTGGATAACTCAGACCCGCCCAGCTGTACACTTGCAGTCTAGCAAGGACAGCTGATTAGCACTCCTATTAAAGGAGGAAGAGAATGCCTTACAGAATATACCAGAAACTCTCTGGTCAACAGGAAAATCAGATGTAGGACTTATTCGTACAGCGGGACCAGTTACTATTACGCCAAAGTCAGCATTTAGACCACAAAAAAGACAGTATCCCTTAAGAAAAGATGCAGAGGTAGGAATCAAACCTATTATAGCAGCTTTACTTAAGGAAGGGGTGCTGGTGGAATCTCCTGATTCACCATGTAACACACCCTTATTTCCTGTTAAGAAAGCGAATGGAGAGTGGCGTATGGTCCAAGATTTATAAGGTGTAAATGACACGGTAATACCAAGGGCACCTACGGTGCCAGACCCACACATCCTGTTGAATGATTTAAAACCTCAACAGAAATATTTTTCTGTGGTAGATATCAGCAATGCGTTCTTTTCGATACCAATACACCCTGACAGCCAGTATTGGTTTGCATTTACATTTCAGGGGAAAAGGTACACATATACACGACTACCACATTGGTATTGTGAAAGTCCAACAATATTCTCACAAGAAATGGCAAGCAACTTGGCGTGATTTACCCCACCAAGAGGTAGTCAGATTTTGCTTTATGTTGATAATATCCTGCTGGCAGCCCCCACCCAGCAAGATTGTAAAGAAGATATCATAGCGCTATTACAATTTTTAGCCACTGAAGGACATAAAGTAAACAAAAATGAACTGCAGCTTTGGAAAAAACAAGTTAAATACCTAGGATATGTAATATCCAAGGAGGGTAGGACATTGGATGAGGACAGAAAAATAGCGATTTTGCAAGCACCAAAACCCACTACCAAGAAGGAAATGATGTCCTTCCTGGGTACGACTAATTTTTGTCGGAGCTGGATTTCAAACTATGCCTTGGAATCTGCACCACTGACTAACCTGATTTATAAAAAGCCTATGGCAGCACATGATTTGTTACAAAGGACACCAGAAGCAGAATCTGCTTTCTGTAAACTGAAACAGTTAATAGCGTCCTCATTAGTTTTGGGATTACCAAACTATCATAAACGTTTTTTCCAAACTGTAGATTGTAAGCAAGGATATATGACATCAGTGTTAACACAGCAGCATGGGGACAAGCAACGCCCTATTGCTTACTATTCATCACAACTGGACCCGGTGGCACAGTCTTTACCTCACTGTGTACAAGCAGTAGTTGCAGCTGCAATGGCAGTACAGGCTTCGGCCTCAGTAGTGTTGTTCCACCCTCTCACATTGAGAGTGCCACATGCAGTCACGATTATTTTACTGCAAGAGAAGGTAGCATATCTTTCACCTGCTAGGCATCTTTCCTGTATGACTATATTGTTGAGCCAACCTCACATGACAATTGAACGTTGTACGACTTTGAACCCTTCTACCTTACTCCCAACCCCTGCAGATGCCACACCACACAGCTGCCTGCAGGTGATTGAGCAAAAGACACTACCTAGAAAAGATCTTACAGATGTTCCCTTGAATGATGCCGAGGTGACATACTACGTGGATGGCTCATGCAAAAGGGGTCCCGCAGGACAGAACCTAGTGGGATATGCAGTAGTTTCTGACACAGACATTATAGAAGTGGAATCTTTACCACACAGTTTATCTGCACAAGCAGCAGAATTGATTGCCTTGACACGGGCATGTACCTTAGCAAAGGGTAAATGTGTAAACATTTTTACTGACAGCCAGTATGCTTTTTCTACTGTACATGTTTTTGCGCAACAGTGGAAAAATCGAGGAATGATAACATCTACTGGCAAACCGATCAATCATGCACAGTTTATTTTAGATCTTTTAGAATCTATTCACTTACCTCAGAAAGTAGCTATTTGTAAATGCATAGCTCATACCAAGCAACAGGATAGGATTTCAAAAGGTAATGCGAGAGCTGATACAGCTGCAAAGCAGCCAGCTTCAGAAGCATTTCTTTTGAATGAGGAATTACAACCCTCTGAGATTTTAGACTTAGAAATGTTAAAAACAATGCAGACACTTACTACAAAAGTTGAAAAACAAAGATGGGTAAAACGAGGAGCAATTCTTGAAAAGGGGCTGTACATCTCTAAAGAAAGGAAACTGATATTGCCATCTAATTTGTTTAGATATGCAGCTTTGTTAAGCCATGGGCAGAGCCATGTCTCAACAGGGGGGAATGGTACAGCTGGTGAACCGAGTGTTCACGACATATGGCTTCTCAAATTACTCTAGAAAATTCTGCGCGGTATGCCACGTTTGTAATAAACATTATACACAAGGGGCGTTAAAGCCCAAGCGAGGGAGTTTCCCTATACCACCATATCCATTTCATACTATCTGTATGGATTTCATAGAGTTGAATAAATGTGCAAATATGAAGTATTGTCTTGTCATTGTAGATATGTTTTCCAGATGGGTGGAAGCCTTTCCAACTAAAAATCCAGATGCTACAATGGTGGCCAAAGTCCTTGTCAAAGAAATCATCCCTAGATTCAGCATTCCGGAAAGGATCTACAGTGACAATGGCACACACTTCGTGAACCAGACCATACAACAGCTAAGTAGATTTTTTGGTATTTCTTTAAAAAACCATTGTGCATATCACCCACAATCTGCAGGGCTAGTAGAGAGGCATAATGGGATTTTAAAAAGTAAGTTAAGGAAGTTAATATCAGAAACACAGAGAAATTGGGTGTACTGTCTGCCCCTGGCACTGTTGAGCATGAGAACTGTTCCAAATGCAAAAGGATTGACTCCTTTCAAAAAGCTCTTTGGAAGGGCTTATTATATACCTCAGTGGAAATCTCTCATGCCTGCAGACCAGGACGCTGATGGTACATTAGCAGAGTATATGTGTAAGTTATTAAATTCTAAACATTTGTTGCAGTTAAATTCTGTTTCAGATAAAGAACGAACCAGACCATCAGAAGTGGCAATGTCCCCCGGAACTTGGATCTGGCTGAAGGTAGTCAAGAAAAAGAATTGGACGTCTCCGAAGTGGGAAGGCCCATATCAAGTACTTTTGTCAACATCCACTGCAGTCAAGATAGCGGAACGTGCCTCTTGGATCCACCTGATGCATTGTAAGTTAGTTAAAAACTTTGAACTGGACAAAAATCTTGTTACATGCCAAGAGTAAAAATGATAGAGTCCAGAAGAAACAGGAATGCAGAACAACCCTTTCCTCAGAAGTATTGCATAATCATCCTAACTGTACTAGTGACAATAATCTTTTTGTTGTGGCCCTTCTTTTTCCCAGCCACACAGACTGAACTGAATAAACGCGAAGCGTTACTCATAGACTGGCATCCAAACTTTAACACTTACCAGGCAATTAAATATGTGTATGCTGAGACTTTCATTGTTTCAAATTGCTGGATTTGCACAGCTTTGCCGACAGCATACGGGGGTTATTAATGACTACGGTCCCCCTAGAGGTCAATGAGACCTGGGAAAATGTGATTTATGATACCTCAACCATTACAGCGCAAGATAAAATAGCATTGCACTTGTCTGTTCCACAAAAGGGAACTGTGTGTTTTTATAAAAATGATACTGTTCAAGTGGGTTGGAGCAATTGCAATGTGACTGTTCCTTATAGATGTTATACTAAAGGAAACAAAGTAGATCTTTATTGTAATACAAACTATGATTAATTTCTTGGACTGATACATAAAACACTTGATGAAGTAAAACATAATTCTGTTCTTTATAAACAGCTGTCTATAATTGATAGAAAAATGTTTCATGCAGGGCGAGTGTATATTCATAGCAGGGTTACTACTAAAGTAGAGGACTGTTATTTTGTGTGTGGCAGAAGGGCATACAAATGGTTACCTGAGAATTGGTCCGGCAGTTGTTTTTTGGGTTACCTGGTTCCGGCCATACGACACACTGCAGTTTTGCCTCGAAGAAAATTTTGAAATGTCCGAGAGGTCATCAAGAAACCTGACAATCCTGTGGGACAAATCGATGTGCGTTGGAAAGACCATCATTCCCTAGGCAAAGGGCTGACACATATGGGCTTGAGTGATAGCATTATATCGTGGGCAGGCATATTACCAGCATATGGAGTGGTGAAATCGATCTGGGAGCTGAGAAAACCATCGAAACTTCTTGAAGTAATGAGCAATGCAACTTTTTCTGCTCTCAAATTGGTGACTGATGAACTGAATGCTATGAGAACTGTAGTGCTCCAAAACCACATGGCTCTTGACTTCACCCTAGCGGCGAGAGGTGGTACGTGCGCTTTAATCCAAGAAGAATGCTGTTCGTATATTCCTGACCATAAACACGAGATAGACAATCATCTTGAGGTAATTCAGCAAGTGTCGGCCATGACCAAACCAAGCTCAAACCCACTGATGGACTTTTTCCAGAAATGGTTTGGGGGGTGGGGTACCATCCTAATGAACATCCTGATTGCCATTTGTGTAGGTATGCTCCTACTGGGAGTATGTGTTTGTTGTGGTATCCCCTGCATGAAAAGACTGATCAAAGACTTTATAGACATGTCATTTTTCTGAAACCTTATATCAAAGTACTGAGTTTGAAGAACTGTTAAAAGACTGAAAATGCTTTTATAAGTTTAAACTGAATGACTCTCTTAACTGCAAATCCTGAGTGGAAGAGGTTAGGAGAAGAAAACACACTGTTTATGCTTATTTTGAAAGTAGAATAAAAGTATTAATAGGGGGAAATGTTAGAAAAATATGTATTAATGTGTGTATTAGTAATATACTTAGTGCATTCAGAGCCTAAAAGAGTTAACACATTTATTCTATTTCATACTGCATAAATCTGTACAAACTGCAGTTGCTTTCTGACCTTGTACTGTCAGCTAAATCTTGCTTGTGCCTTGGAAATTTACTGAGAAGCAGATGATTTCTGCTTGCGTTAGGAAAATAATGAATAGAACAATAATGCTTATATGAAACTCAGACAAGAAGTTCCGCTGTGCTATGAGAACATACACAGCTGTAGAAATAACAAATAATTAGGACAAAGCCTGCTTGAAAATATGAACTGCAATCAGCATTTGCTTGTATCTGTATTAGAAGAGTACCTTGAAATGTAACACTGTACAATAGGGGCTTGTAAGTGAAGTACTGGTCACCAAGGCCAGGTTGTTTTAATGAAAAGTTTCTCACAAATCTAGTCATGTCAGCAGAAAATCTGAAGTAACACCTGCTGTAGTACAATGCTTAAAGTTGTGTTTGATTACGTCAGCTTAGAAGGCCATGTCTTGCAAAACAGTATAAGAATGAACATACTTCCTGTTAGTAGTTAGACAAATCCTTGTATTTGCATGTTTTTGTCTCCTTGCAGCAAGTAAATTAAAGTGCCTTAACTGAACCTTATGTGTATTGGTCTTTGAAGTTTTTTCCTTTGACACTTATGTTTGTCAGAAATGACATGTGTATTTGAGTACCACATCCTGTATAAGGATTCACATTATAGTTGTTTTATTTATGTATTTATTTAGTGATTTTTCTAGGTTAGGAGCACACCATTAGGTCTTGTCCTGTTGCCTTTCTTTTACTGTAAAAATAATTGAGTTGGCTAAATTCCCTCCATGTGTTTTCCATATACAAAGTTTTGAGGGACTTGCCATGAGACACCATTTCAAATGATTTATCAGTGGTGAACCTCCCTTCTCAGTCTAAGAAAAAGGAAAAGTTGACAAGACAAGTGAGTGACAGAACCCATACATCCATCTTCTTTTTATGGTCTGAAGCTGACAACACCACTAAGGTAAATACCCTTTGGACCATTAATCTTCCTTTCTGAGGAGAGAAGCCAAGCCAGTATTGCAAAGAACTTTAGCACATCCCTTCCGACCATCTATCAGAATCTGCCAGGAAGGGATAACTGAGTATTAACATGTCTTATGGTGAAGGAGACCTCTCAGATATTGGTGAGAGAAGATGGCAGGTTGATAATGGAGGCCCAACCTATGGCTTCAACCGCAAAGACCAAATGTCTGGAAATTCCTAAAAAAGCACATTCAAAGAAATAAACACTTGTCTCCTCCATCTCAGAAAGGGACTCAGGAGGATTGGCTTAATTTTGCCCAAAGTTTATTTGAGCCACCCAGTCTTTTCAACCATTTTTCCTTGCTTCTTTTCTTCCACTTCTGTGAAGAAGAAGAGAGGTCCTTCTGAAAAAGGAATTTTGTCAGAATCTGATCAGGAAGGATTCACTTATTATTCATAAATGTCTTCACTCACAGCTTTTGAAGCATAATCTGAGGATACCCTTTCTTCTGAGTCCTTTAATAAAGAAATTTCCTTTGGAAGCTACTTTTTGTAAAATAGTTCACTTTTTTATGCAGATGGCCAGATGCAGTTACCAAAAGCTCCTTCACAGGCTGGACTTCACATAAGACAATGAATCAGTGATTCATCCCAACATTCAAAATCTCGAGCTAACTGTCGGGGTGATTGGTTTTTGATCCATTTTAGACAACTTTTTATGAGGGTGTGCAACAGGTACTGGAGGCAAGAAAACCTGTTAACTAGAAAATATTTTTTACCGAAATGGAAAAGATTTTCTTGCTCATGTCAAAGTAGAGGATATGACCCATCTCTGTCAGGGACAACCTTCAGCCTGGTTCTTCAATTTTTGTGTGAATTGCTCAATTTTTGCCTAGTATACAACTGAATAAAGATGCGCATCTTGGCTATTTCAGATTGTTTGTTACTGGATTCCCTCTTCCTTATCCTAAGTCAAATATTTTTTAAAGGGGGGTTTACATATCAGGCCACCTAGAATAAAGGTGGCTCTGCCTTGATTTTTGAATTTTGTTTTGGAGAATTTAACTCTATCCACTTGAATCAGCAGCCAGCTCTTCTGTAAAATTTCAAACTTGGAATATTGTCCTACTGGCAGTTCTGATCTGTCCTAGATAGGTATAAGAATTACAGGCTAACAAGTCTAGCCAGCCTTTTTTATCTTTTTGCAAGGATAGGGTGGGTCAATAAACCAACCTTTTCTTTATGTCTAATCCTTCTGAATTTCCAGGCTATAAAACTAGCATCCTGGGTGATACAACCCATGGCCCATCCTCCTCCTTCTCCTATGAGTGTAGAGCAAGTTATTTATTGGTAGAAGGAAAGAGACTACAGGTCACTCCACAGTAGACTTTATAAGACTGAGTTTTTTTCTTCCTTCAAAGGAAGAGTTATATATAGGGGAGCTGTTTGGTACAGAGGCCACATCATTCTTCTCTGTCTCTGGTGGTTTTCCCATGCTGTTCAATTTTGCTGTTTCTAACCATATATAATTCTTCCTCAGAATGTGAACACTCACTCCACAAGAGCAGTGGCTACTTTTGAGTCTTTCTAAAAAATGGTAAATTCCAAATCTATTCTAGAAACATCTACTTGGTTCTCTGTTTACACCTTCACCAAGCAATGCAAGTTGAATTCTGTTTCCTGAGCTTGTGCAAGCTTTGCCAACATTGAACTTCAGGGAATCCTGGACTGTTCTTCGTCAACCCTTTCTTCCTGAACTTTGACATTTGTCCTAGGTTGTAATGGCTGTTGCAACAGCACACAAAGAAGGTACCTGAAAAATTTTAGATTAACAAAAAAGAAGTTAGACCAACCAACAGGGCAGTAGCAAAAATAACAAACTTTAATATACATTAAGCACTTTGGTGGGGTTGCCACTTCTTCACACCATGCAAACAAAGATTAAAACATTCAATAAATAGTAAAAGTACTCACAATTAAAACCAATTAAAATCATTCTAAAGATCCATTAGCCTGCCTCTCCTTTAGGACAGGTTTTGAAGGAACAGTGATATTCAGTCCCAGTTCCCTGTGGAGAGCTGGGCTAATGGATCTTATTTAGTATGATTTTAATTGGTTTTAATTGTGTTGAGTCCTTTTACTATTTATTGCTTGTTTTAATCTTTGTTTGCATGGTATGAAGAAGTGGTAACCCCACGAAAGTGCTTACAGTATATTAGTGTTATTTTTGCTACTGTCCTATTGGTTGGTCTTATCATAGAAAGTGACTAGGCTAATAGTCCTGGTGCCCTTCCAAGCCTAGCCAAGAGTTTATCCCCAAAAAGAAACCTCAGTCAGCACCTATCACTCCTGTCAATGAGGGACACAGGTGGAACCCCTGGGACAAATTTGTGGTTTCCCATCCACTCATCAAGGTTGTGCTTGAAAAGGGTCAGCGAGGTGCTCTGCTTGATGTGTATGGGAAGTCTATTCCAGAGACGGGGCCGCCTCTGAGAGACAAACCTGTCTCTCCAGCAGGTTTTGTTGATATTGCATATTAAATTCGGGCCTTTTGAGTGGGTAGTGTGTGAGGAGTTAGACTTACAGATATGGAGCATCTCTAGTAGGGCAGGGTCCGAGATTGCCTTGTAGTCAAGACACAGATCACCCCTGAGCAATCTGTATGATACCGCGTAGAGTGATAATGATTTGAGTCTGTCTGCATAGGACAGGTATTGGAGGTCATGGATTCTCTTTGTGAGGTATTTCAGTGGCCTTTCCAGTTGGGGAAGATGTTTGGAAAAGTACATCACAAACGGGGAGTTATACTCAATTATTGGTCTAATGAGGGAGGAGTATAGAGAGGTAATAACCTCCTTTTTTCTGGATGCAATCCCTTTACGTATGAGATGAACCAAGTAAAAGGCTTTTCTGACCACTGCCGCGACATGATGGTCGAATGTGAGGTTATCATCAACCTGAGTACCCAGGTCTCTCACCACAGGTTGTGTGCTTAGGGGGTTGCAGTAGATGTGGTAATCATTTGGCATCGTGTTGTTGCTGAATGGTATGATGATACATTTTTTTTGCATTTAGCTTGAGACCATGACTTTGGTACCAGTCATTAGTTGCTGTGAGACCTTCTTGCAGTATGTTAACATCATTTGGGGAGTCAATGACAGCAACCAACTTACAGTTGTCCGCAAACTTGGTCAGCCACAGGCCCTTTGTATTTGCCTGGACCTCTGAGAAATAGATTTCAAACAGTAGGGGTCCCAGGACAGATCCCTGGGGAGCTCCACTAATGACAGGTCTGCTATTGGAGGTGAAGGTGCCTATTCTGACTTTGAGGGTCCTGTCAGTGAGCCAGTTGGCCACCCACCTGATGAGATAGGGATTTACACCAAGTTGTGTTAGCTTTTCAATGATGCCCGAGTGGGAGATTGTGTCAAAGGCCCTGGCCAAGTCAAGGTAAGCTGTATGTACTGACTTTCCCTCATCCAGGGCCTTGGTGACAGTCTCAACAAAGTCAACCAGGTTCAACAGGCAAGATTTGCCCTTAATGCATCTGAACTGGGTGGGGATAAGTGCTTGGAGATTGCCTATGTCCTTGTTTATGAGATCCATAATAATATGCTCCATGACTTTACAGATCAGACTTGTCAAGCTAATGGGGAGATACTTTCCAGGGTCAGTACTGGCACCACCTTTGTGCAAGGGAATGACAATGGCAGTTCTCCACTCTGGTGGAATGAAGCCAGTACTTAGGCTGTGGTTGAATAGGTTGCTCAATGGAGAAGCCAGTTCTTGCTGGCGATGGTGCAGAATACATCCTGGGATACTATCAGGTCTCATGGAAGCTGTGTTCTTTGCCTTGGATAGGGCCTGTAACACTTGATCTATGGAGATGTGAGGTACAGGACAAGTATCGAGGATGTCAAAAGGGACTTTGTTGTGGACAGGGGGTGAAGTTTTGCTTAACCTATATGCTATTAGGTTGGCTAAGTCAACAGGATAAGTGTAAGTGATACTGTTAAGTACTAATTTGGAACAAACCTGGGCTTTGCCACGGAGGTTCCGGATGTAACTGAAGAAGGCTTTATGGTTTCCCTTTGTTATGGAGGCTAGTTTCGATTCATAATTTGCCTTGGAGGTTTTCACTAGTGATTTAATTCGCTTGTTGAGGCTAAGTAGGGAGTTTTTCCAGTTTGGAATTTGTTCCCTTTTAGCCTTGGACAATATTTTTTCCTTTGTTGTAAAGCCTGTTGATAGAGGATGTCCACCAGCAGGTTTGTGTTTCCTTGAGGAGCAGGTTTTAGTTTTATTGGATATGCCTGAGTCCATGCAGTTGTACAGATGCTTGTATACTCCACTGGCATACTGTTCAGCATAGTTGTCTGCATCCTCTGAGGGGGGCGGTGGTGTGAAGCCACAGATACCCTCCCTTAGGAGGTTGTTGTCAAATTTTGAGAAGTTTTTTAGCTTGATTATGGCTGGAGGGGTGGGAGAAGAAGCCTTGAATGAGACAGTCCAATGATCTGATCTCACCAGGGAAGAACATACTATGGGAGTGGTGCATAGGTCACCCATGTTGGTAAGAAACAAGTCCAGAATGTTATCTCCCCTTCTGGGGGATGAGACAAGCTGGTCTAGTGCATTAGAATTGAAGTCGAGGAATCGTTGAGAGCGCATTAGTGCTAGAATAGTTCACCCAGTCTATGGTGGGATAGTTGACGTCCCCAATGATCATGGAGTTAGGGGGTACTTTAATGGAGTCAAGTAAATTGAGGTAAGAGGCGTGGATATCCTGAGTCATGGAGGGGAGTCTATAGCTAGCTATAACTTGGATGGGTGTCTTGCCAACTGTCAGTTGTACCTGGAGTAGTATCAGTGCATCATGCTGGCAAACCAGTCTGAAGGTGTGCCTATCCTTAATGAAGATAGAGACACCACCACCCTTAGTCTTCCCAACCTCATTTTGGGGTCAGAATGTGTGGAATGAGGTATAGCCTGGTAAGACAGGGGTACTGTCTGCAGCCCTGAACCAAGTTTCTTTTTTGTTATTCATTTTTGTATAAGACCTACCTTTAGCTGCAAGTTTCCTGAGTATTTGTTTCTTAACATTTTTAGATTAGCCAGATTGCAGTATCCCTGGCAGAATAAGTCATTTAATATAATGTCTACTGCAACAGTGATCTGTTCAGATATCTACTATTATGGTAAGTAAACTGTATAACTGTACTTTCTTTTCTGCCACATCATGGTGTCGATCCATTTACTATGTCAAACCTATCCAGCTTCCAGATTTACTTTATGGATTTGGAAGTGTAGAACTTGTCATCCTTTCCTGATTCTTGTATCAAGAAAGATATGGTTAAGTTCCTTATTTTGGTTTCTACAGTGAATATTCATGATGTCAGATGTCATTTTGTAGTTCTGATGTTTTTGTTGCTAGGGCAGCGGGCTTGAGTATATGCCAGTTCATATGATGGCATGGCATGGCAGGAGCTTTCTACTTTTGACAATGACTGTATGCAGATGATTCTAGATTCCCCACTGAGTAGAGACATCTCTGTTGTAAGGGCCTTTCAAAACCTGTTTGAGAACTTCTAAAAATGGTAACAAACATTGACTCTGGTTGAGTGTGTTCTGTGAAGATCCTGGGCTCCTCAGCTTATTAGAGGCTAGCTTAATTTTTATGAAGAAGATTGCCTGCCATAAGGTGAGAAGATACCCCCAAACATCAGGCAGTCTTGCAGGCCCTGATAAAGTGCTCATGGAGGTAATCCTGTTGACCAGTAGTCACTGTGTTTGGGAGGGTATTTACATTTGCCCCAGGTTTAAGAACCATCATTAATGACTGGTGGATTTTCAAAATCATCAAGGAGGGCATCTCCTAGAGCTCTTATTTTCTCTTCCAGAAAGTGAGAGAACTCATCTTATAAACCAATCACTTCAGAAGAGCTCTACAACCTTGCTTAAATTATACTGTTTAGAGGGGCACAGAGATGGTCTTTACTCCAGAACAAAACCAGAAATGTTATTCCTGCATCTTTTTGTTCTAAAGTATCTGGGAGACATCTGTCCTATCAAAACCTTAGTATGTACAGCTGTTACATCAAGTTCAGGATGGTCAGTCTTTGGCACATCTTTGTCCAGGATCTGCAGTGGAGGCTCCTTTTGTTCATTCTGGGCTGGCATTACTTTCATTAAAAAGCAATGCCATTTGTTGTGTCCTCTACATGAAGAGATTTTATTTTTTGTTGTAGAGGAGGTCATAGAGAAAGGCTATCCATGTTCCCTATGACTTGAATGACTGGCTACTGGTATTCCCTTCAAGGAATGTCTTGTATCATACATGGTTTGGCCACTCCAATGGTTGCAGATTATGGTGGTCTTCATCAGCTAAAAGAAATTTTGTGTAAGACTTAACACTGATCATTGTGTTTATGATGGCAGTGCCAGACAGTCTATATTGTTGATAGTTCCTTCCAGCAGAAAGGAGCCATGATTTCATTATGTCTCTGGTGTAGTGGCGGAAAGATAGGTGAAGGTCAAGGCCTAGAGCGTCCTGCTTATTCTAGGCTTAATGGCATCTACAGTCTTCACAGTTTCATATGCAAGCCAGAAATTGTGGGTGTTTGAATGAATGGTGAGATGTCCATGGCTGCTCTTACCACTGTTCTACAGTGGTCTTTCTGTTAAACCTTTGGTGAAAGGCTGTGGAGTGATGGGCATTTCTTACCAATCAAAATGCTAGTCTTCTTTTCCTGTAGCAGGCCCTATTGCAATTCCTGATGATGGATGCTTCAGTAGTGAGTTGAAGAACCTACTATGGCTCATCTATGGTTCAATGATGGTGGACTCCTTTGAGAGTGGATTGGACATAATCCTGCTGGGTTTTATATTAGCAAATCGAAACGTGACATACCCGAACACCTCCACATCGATACATAATGATCAAACTACAGAAACTATGAACGGCCACGTCAGCAAACTTTTTCCTAGGGGAAAAAAATCACTTGGATGTCCAAAACCCAAACACACAGTCAAATCTTATGGAAGTGCGGAGCTTCAGTCCCCACACCCCCGTAGCTAAATATACTAACTCCAAGATAGCTCTACAGTGGAGAAAAGGGCAAGTTCCCGACTACTGACAAGTGATTTTTTTCCCCTGGGAAAAAATATGCTGATGTGGTCGTTTGTACTTTTTGTAGTTCAATCATTATGTGTTGATGTGGAGGTGTTCAGGTATGTCACATTTCAATTTGCTAATATAGACCCATCCTGCTGTACCTATTTTCCTGAGGACCTTATAGAAGGATATCAGACCAAATTCTGTCCTGATTTGATTGGACAACTAGTCTGTAATATCGTTTGTAAACAAACAGGATAGTAGGCTTTCATACCCTTTTTGTAGAAACACTGTATGTTTGACTTTGGGCCATAGACCTAGAGATCATCATTAAAGCATTTCACAGCCCAATAGAGTTGAGTGTACTGGTGATCTCCTGAGTTTGTGCTCCAGTCCTTCCCAGAAACTAAGCAATCCTGTCTCTTCTGTGGACCATCCTTGGCAAGTATATGATTATGATGACTTTCTTTTCTGTCCTAATTCTGATTTTCTCATAATCACCCATGTTTAGGGATGTGCACACATCCTGTTGTAGCACTTTATTATAAACTGCAGTTGGAGATGGTGCTGAGATGCTAATTGCCCTAATTCTTTTCCTTTACTCACTCAGTTCTGCTTTTGATGACAATGTTCATAGTGGGAGAATTCTCATATTCAGTACCTGAAACACTTAAGACAATGTAGTGTTTATGTAGTCTACAGATCAAGGGCAAAGACTCATCTCAGTGCTGTAGTTGTCTGCAAGAGGAGCATATTGTAAAATGCAATCTTAAGTGCCGGTGTGGCTTTATGTTCACCCAAGGTTGAATAGTCTTCTAGCCAGCCTCACTTCTTCAGAAATGAAAGTAGCATGTTTATTTAAAATGTGAGCACTGGATATTGCACTGATCCATTTGTAAGAATTTTAGGCATAGACCAGGTTGAGCATACCCAGTTATGGAATCAGTGTTAGGGTCCCTCTCACTGCCCCAGGCCTGTTCTGGAATGATATTAAGTAAGTGAAAGAAGTAGGGAGTACACACTGATCATGGTCTTCTATTGTTAAATCATTTCACTAGATTGCTGTATAGCCCTCTTCATCACATTCCACCTTTATCAAACAGGGCTCAAGTTTTCAACCATCTTTTGCCTCATCTGACAGTGAGGGCCATCTGAGATGCAGTTGTTGCAGCCAGTTTGAGACTGTCTCAATCGGTCAGCAGAAATACTTTCATAACCAACTTGCTCTGGGGAAACAGTCTGAGAGCTGGAGCTCAGTCATGGAACGCTCAGATCCTAGAACTCTTTCCCCTATGTTGAATGGCCTCGAAAGAAAGACTACGGCCCACTATGCCATCCAATACCAAGTGTTAAAATCGGATAGGTGTTTCACATTTGGTGGAACCTGACCCTACAGGTGCAGGTTAGGGAGTTTGGATTGATAACATCACCATACCCAGTGCAGCCTTTGCTTATACCCTGTTCCACCTTTTGCAAGCCTGTTCACTATGCTTCAATGCACAGCCATCTGACAACCATAGCATGCTCAAAGATATGCACATCAGTAATATGAAAGCATGCCCAAGCTGAAACTCATGTGGGAAGACACTTTCCATCTGCACTCTGGGAATGGGCTCAAAGGTTGTAGAGACCCTCATCTCTGAAATGGATAAAAGAGCGAGACCTCTCCAGGTCTTCTAGAGGCCATTCAGAGTGTTAACCCTAGTAATAGCCATTATGGCACAGACCTTGCAAGAGAAGATACTTCACTTGATTGCTCCCTTATATGGACTCCCTGTTAATGTTCATGAATTGAGTGCAGCAATGGTTCCAGTAAATTGGGAGAGGTCTTTTCTGATCTTTTGGATAATTGCCTTCATTAACATGGAGCTGAACATTTATTGGTGTTAATTGCTGCCTGTTGAGAGGGCACAGTGGTCATACATTTGTCAGCTTGGGAGAGGATTCTCCATCATCTTGGCTTGATGTGGCCATGATTTTAGATGTACATTTGTACACTTAAAAATGCACATGTTGCAATTGACTCTGTGATGTTAGTAGCTGCAGAACCAAATACTTTCTCCCAGATCATCTAATGGTGTTTGGGCCCCTTATGCCAGACCCTGGAGTATTATACTATCCCATCCAGTCATACTGCTGGTCTTCTCCTCTTGCATCTGCACCTAGAAGAAGCCCTGCTGAATAATGATTTGATGGAAATTGGGCAGCCCATCTTGTCAGTTTTAAGTTTAAAAAGTTGAATTAAAATGTCACCCACTGAAGAAAGAGGCATAGTGAATCATTTGAAGCAGTGGATATTCCTTCTTATCACAAAAGTAGCAGATGAGAAGCTGAATTTGGTGCTACTCTTGATTCACTCTGACAACAAATTCCATTGTGTAGCATGTGAGCAAGCAAGGAATATGTATTCATGCTCTGTTTGCAGAGAAGTGATGTGAATATGGTATTGGACCACAGACAAGGACATCAGTTCATAGGTTCATAGGATCATAGGTTGATACTAGGCTATCTGCCCTAGGTCATTTATAAGCCTAGACAGAGTATGTTTGGCTTTCGCCACCCTTTTAGATTAGTTGACTGTGCCTCTGTATAGTAGGTCACAGAAGGTAGCCCTTTTAAGATTTGTTTACTGTACCTCTGTCAAGCAGCGACACAGAAGAGATCCCAGGGGTAAACTTACGATCTCCCATCCATTCATCAAGATTTCTCTTGAAGAGGGTCAGTGAGGGGCTCTGCCTGACATGGATTGGGATTTTGTTCCAGAGTGAGGGGAGCCTCTGGGATATGAATCTGTCCCTCCAGCATGTCCTATTTATTTCTGTGCTGAGGTTCAAGTCCCTGGAGCGTGTAGCTCTAAGGGATTTAGATTTCCTGAGGTGAAGCATGTCTATTAATTCTGGGTTGGACATGGCTTTATACGTCAGACACAGATCGCCTCTGAGTAGGCGGTACGCAACTGAGTAGAGCTGGAGTTTCTTTAGCCGAACTGCATAGGGCATCTGTTTGAGCCCCTTGATCCTCTTGGTGAGATACTTTTGGGGTCTTTCCAGTTGCTGAAGGTGTCGGGTAAGGTACATCCCAAACGGGGCATTGTACTCAATTATGGGCCTGATAAGTGATGAGTAGAGGGGCACAATGACCTCTCTTGATCTAGATGTGAACCCTTTCATGATAAGGTGGGCTATATAGAAGGTCTTTCTAACCACTTTGGCAACGTGATTGTCAAAGGAGAGATTGCTATTTACTTGGGTCCCCAAGTCCCTAATTACTTCTTCAGTACTTAATGGATTGCCACCTATGTGGTAATTTGTGGGCACTTTGTTTTTTCCAAAGGGGATGACTATGCATTTTTTGGCATTTAGCTTTAGGCCATGGCTCTGGCACCAGTTATCCGTCTCTGTGAGACCCTTTTGGAGGATGCTTGTGTCAGTCGGAGAGTCGATTATAGCACCTAGTTTGCAGTCATCTGCGAACTTGGTCAGCCATAGTCCACCCATGTTAGCCTGTACCTCGGAGAAATATATACCGAACAAGAGAGGTCCCAGGACTGAGCCTTGTGGGACACCACTTGTAACTGGTTTAGAGTCTGACATGGCACCTGCTATTCTGACCATGTGGGTTCTGTCCCTGAGCCAGTTTGCAACCCATCTTGTGACATAGAGGTTTATATTTAAGCTGGTGAGTTTATTTATGATGCCCGAGTGGGGTATTGTGTCAAAGGCCTTTGCGAGGTCCAGGTAGGCTGTGTGGACTACCTTCCCTTCATCTATGGTTTTGGTAACTGTTTCAAAGAAGTCGACCAGGTTCAAGAGGCAAGATCTGCCCTTAACGAAGCTGAATTGGGTAGGATCCAGTGTCTGGAGGTTCCCAATGTCTTTGTTTATGATTTCCATGATGATACGTTCCATAGCTTTGCAGACCAGGCTTATAGGGCGATAGTTTCCAGGGTCTGTTGTGGCACCACCTTTGTGGAGTGGGACCACTGTTGCTGTACGCCATTCCTTGGGAACACATCCTGTAGTAAGGCTGAGATTGAACAGTGACTTTATATGAGGGTTTAGTTCTTCTTGGAGCTCATGTAAGACGCAGCCCGGGATACCGTCTGGTCCCATTGATGCTGTGTTTTTAGCTTTGGAGAGGGCAGATCTCACCTGTGCATCTGTGATCTCAGGAAGGCTACACTCTGTTGGGATAGATATTTGCTCTTTTGGAGGAGAAGGGGGGGAGAAATTTGCACTGAACCTTTCTGCCAGGATGTTGGCAATGTCTGTGGGTTCAGTGAATTTTTTGTCATTTTGCACTAACTCAGAGCATATCTGGGAGTTGCCTCCCAGGTTTCTGACATAACTAAAGGAGGCCTTGTGATTATCTTTAGTGTGATGTGCAATTTTTCTTTCAAAGCTGGCCTTAGAAGATTTTATGAGGGATCGTAGTTTCTTACTAGTACTGATCAGTGATGCCTTCCCTTTTTGAGATTTTGCTCTGTCATGTAGTAGCTTTCTCCTTCTGTTGTATAGCTTATTTATGGCTGGGGTCCTCCAGACAGGTCTCCTACCTTTGGAGGAGTGAGTCTTGGTTTTATTTGGGATAGCATGCTCCATGCATTCCTGTAGGTGTCCATAGAATGCTTTTGTAAAGGATTCTGCATTTTGGGCCATATTGTCCACTGGTCTGGGGGCTTTGAAGGATTCCACCTAACTTTTGAGAAGTGTGAAGTTTGCTTTTGAGAAGTTCTTCACCGTGGTTTTCTTGGCTAGGGGTGGGGATGGAATATGGATGTCCAGTGAGATTTGTTTATGGTCTGATCTTACCAATGAGGGGTATACCTCTGGTGTGGAACATAGAGACCCCATGTTGGTGATGACCAGATCCAGTATGTTTTCCCCTCTTGTGGGAGTGGTGACCAGTTGTTCCATAGCATTTGAGTTTATAAATTCTAGGAACCGTTGGGCGAAGGTGTTTGGGCTTGAGTAGTTTTCCCAATCGATGTTTGGGTAGTTGAAGTCACCCAATATAATAGTGTTTGGAGAGACCTTCATATTCTCCAGTGTTCTCAGGAAAGCTGAGTGAGGTTCCTGTGTTTGGGAGGGTGGTCTGTAGCAGGCTACAAACTGAAAGGCAGTTTTGCCCACTGTTAGTTGCACATGGATGGTCTCCGAAGCTTCGTGCAGTGCCACTAGCCTGGAGGTGTGGGTATCTTTGATAAATATGGATACTCCTCCTCCTTTTGTAGTTTGGTCTGAGTTTTGGGGCCGGAAAGCATGGTATGAAGTATAGCCTGGTAGTGCTGGGGTGCTCTCAGGAGCCTTGAACCAGGTTTCTGTTACTGCACAGATATCGATATTCTCCATGCTGAGGAGAGTCTCGAAAAGTGCATCTTGAGGTTTAGACTTCTGGCGTTGAGCAGCATTACCCTTAGTTTTTTTTTCTTTGTGTTGTCTATGGGGGTGGGTTTGTCTTTTGAGCCTTGCCTAAAAAAGGCACTATGGGGGAGGCAAGAGCCTTAGCCAGTATTCGAAAACCCAGGGGTGACAGGTGCAAGCCGTCCCTAGCGAAGCAACGTGGCTTGTCGAACATGTCATCCCAGGTTGACAGACACTGGATCCCTTTGAATGACACCAATACTTTAGCCAGTTGTTAAAATTGATCATTTTGTTTTTATACTGTGGCATCATTCTTGGTGAGGGTAAGATGCTACTCAAGGTCAGGGTCATACCGGCCTGGGCTACATGTTCAAAGAGCTCCTGTATGTCTTTTTTCATGTAGTCCAGGGAGGTACATCTCAGGTCATTCACACCAGCATGGACAATGACGGACTCATACTTGTACTTGCTTTGGAGTGACCCGAGTGCTTGTGTTATGTGGCGGATCCTGGCACCCGACAGGCAGCTTACAGTGACCTTCTCCTTGTTCAGCCTGGTGAGTGGGACGTCAGTGTGTCTGACAATAGAGTCACCTATTACAAGTGTATTAGGTGTGTTGTTTAGCCTTAAGGGCCGTGACTGTGTGGCACATTGACTTTGTGAGCTATGTGCTACATGTATATTGTTTCATGGTAGGTGTTGCTTGGATTTTTGCTTTGGAGATCTCTGCTGCTTAGGCAGATTTTTATTTAGAGCCTCTGAGTATGTTTTTGTGTGTTTATGTGTTTGGATTGCTGATGCGATAAGTCTATATGAGACTGGATTTGTGATGTGTGTGGTTACCTTCTCCTCCTGACAGGCTGTGCCAGTACTGGGTTGAGAGAGCTTAGCCTCCAGTTTGGCTATATAGTTGCATCTCTCACATATATTTGAGCTTGTTGGGAGGAGGAGAGGGGGGTCTGTATACATAAGGCAGTTGTAACATTGCCTCAAGATTCCCAGATTCACCAGCTGGACTGGAGAGTAAACTCAAAACTGACCTTTGGACATGCATGAATAATATAGGGAACTACTACTTGACTGATCAGAAAGAACCAATAGGGAGCAAGTGCTTTGAAGGAGTATAAGAGGATGTAGTGCTTTAGTTTGTGTTTACCTATGAGATTACTTATACAAGCAAGTGCAGGGCTTTAGAATGAGAATAGAGTGCTTAATTTGAGATTTAGACCAGTTCTAAGGGAAAAAGTGAAGAGTAGACTTTGTGGAGCCAGGAATAGTTTAAGCTTGTTTAAGCGGCGCTGCCTGACGCTGCTCTGTGCGCAACACCACACTAAAAGAGGGTTGCAGGGTATTAAGAGATAGAGATCAAGGAGTTTAGAATTCACCCAAAATGGCAAATAAAACTACAGCTTCTAGGCAGTAAACACTCCTACAGGGACAGGCAGGCTGTTCAGTGTTAACCACTGCCACTGGTGAACACAGAGACTTCCCTTTAGTCCAAGCAAGCACTGGCCTCCAAGAAACTTACAAACAGTTCAGAAAAGCAAATCTGTAACTGAACTTTCTTAAATTTCAGAAAGTGGGGAAAAAGCAAGATTTTTTAGTTTTTTTTTCTTTTTTGTTTTAGTTTAAAGGTAGCAGAGATACACATGTAGCAAAATAATCACAACAGTGCAATAAATGATCCCACACTTGAGTGCTAGGCCAAGGTCAGGTAAAATGCAGTTTTAAGAGAAGAAAAAACAATTTTAAATTAAGTGCAACACAGGAAATGCAGTAAACAGGCTCTAGGTGTGTTCTAAATACTGTTTCTAATACAGATATAAACTTTAGCAAGCTGGAAAACGCCGAGAAGTAGGCGGCAAAGCAGTAATTCTTAACAAAAAAGCAGAAGAAAATACTTAAAATCTCAAAAGTGTCTTAGTTTTTGATTTCGTAGGGTTAGTGACTCTGTTGGTGAAATCCTCAAACTTCTCTTACAGTCCATTCTTGGATTTGAGGATACAGGAGACTTGTATGGTCAGGGTCTTCGTCTTCTGGAGTGGGGCACCACAGAAATTAAGCAGTTTGCAACATGGAGAATGTAATCCTTCTGATATTCTACTTATTGCAGCAGGGCAGGAGGGTTTTTGGTGAATACATTCCCTCTCGTATTTCAGGGTATATTTCTGTACATTTTCTCACCTTTCCCTCTGGTACCTTATGCAATGCACAGAGAATAAAAGCAGTACTCATCCCCATTTTAAAAGCAGTACTCATCCCCATTTTAAAAGCAGTACTCATCCCCATTTTGCTATGATGGTTAAAAAAGTGTGGTTTCAGAATTTCAGGTCCTTGGTTGCACAGCAAGAAATCTTCCTCATACAAGGCACAAGACCCCCTGAACTGGAGTAATATATGTCTCCACCTGAGGTCATAGATCTTAGGTAGTTAGTAAGCGTGCAGTCCAGGGAACTGTTGAGGATAGCCCAAATTTCCAGTTGCCCCTGAGCACTGTCTGGTTAAGTGACTTGCTCAAGGTCACACAGTAGGCAAATGAGGACTGACAGAATCAAACCCAGTTCCACAGGAACTGCAACTCAGAGCCTTAACTCTCTGAGCCAGCTGCCATACTTCTTCAATGATACCCACCAAAATGTACACATTACTGTGTGTTTATCATGAACTGAATAGCAAAAACTATTCAGAGTCTGGTTTCTTTCATCCAACCTTCCTCTTACACCTGTGTGTTGAAAGTGATTGAAGCTGTTAGGAAGCTTTTCATGTGGCAAAGGAAACGTTTATTTTTCCTCTATGCATTTCTCCCAGTTTTACCAGCCATCAGCACTCCCATTCACTGACTTGTCCATTTGTTTCCATTAGGTAAGAGATAGTTGTGAGAAGTCATCATCCAGTCAACCATTAGGGCATTTTCTATATGCTATAGTCCTTTTACTGTCTCTGCAGCTCTGATGAGTGGAATGCTCCTAGTGCTGGGCACTCAAAATGTGTGTTTACAGGCATGCTGAAACCCTGCTTACAGTACACACTGCATGGAGTGTGCACAAGTCTTTGTCCTTTTCCCTATTCTGCACTTTCTTTGACAGTCAGCCACTACTTGTTGTCAGTATCACAGCAGCCCAAGCTGCATGTCTCCCTGTTGCCAGGATTGGTGATGTGGTGATGGCAGCTTTCTCCCACCCTTCCCATACAACACCTAGGTTGTGTATTAATCCAAGATTGTTTGGATAAAAGTTACCTTTCTGTGTCACGACCACATTGTGGAGGCTGCCCATATAAGGTAGCCATCCTCACCTCAGTCCATCAGCATGTAGGTGCTTCTGACTTATCTTGGGTAGTTTTATGATATGGACTTTAGGATATTCCATAGTCTCTGTGCATACGTCAAGCGTTTCTGCCTATTGTGAACTTTTAAGAGTCTGTCCCATCACTGGCTAGTCAGGTAGGTCCTTGACAGGGTTCTGTAACTGTGTCTTTCTTTGGAGAGCATCTCTCCAATGGACATAAGTTTCATGATTGATAGGCTTCTTAACCAACATTTCTGGTTGTGGTTGTAATAGCTTTGAAGCTAGCCTCTCGCACAATGCTTTATATTGGTACCCATCACTTCTTTATACTGGGTTTCAGACCTTCATGTCCTTATTTTTTCTTGGGATTAAACATGTTTTCTCTCAAAAGTAGTACCAGAATTATTGTTAAACAAGTCCATTATTTTCCCTGTTTTCTTTGTGGTGGTAAAAACTAAAGGAGAAAGAGCATTTTATAGCATGAACATTCATCACAAGCTAATGTCATTTGCCTAGGTTTTACTTAAAGCACATCCATGAGTTCAGGAAGTCAAATAGCTGTTCTTCTCTTCAGGAGGGCGGGCCTGATAGATGCTAAACAAATCCCTTCCTAGTGGATTAAGAGCTATCGTTTCTTGTTAGGCAGTGGACCAATGTTTAGAAATGCAGATAATTCCTACAGGAGTTTGCTCTTTCCATAGCCTTCCTTGAGAATGCCTCCATTATGGGCATATGGACATCAATGCACACCTAGAGCAAACAGTGTCACTTGGTTTGTGACTGGAGGGGATGATTTTTCTTTGTTACCCAACTGCTTCAGCACTGACCTTTCAACTTGTGTCCTTCTTTGAGATTTTAGACACCAGTAGTGGATTTGTAGTATCAGATGGATTTGTTCTTACCATCACATTTTCTTTATAAGAGAATCCTACTTATTGGTTCCAAATTATCTTCCATTTGTACCCATCTGTCTGGCAAGTCCTTTAACCAGCAAACTGAAAGTCCCCCTGATGTGACTAATGGTGGCAGGGACAGGATGGATTACTGAACCCCTCTACATTTATTTAGAGGACCAACTAAAAAAGTTCCTGGTCATAGCACAAGGAGTACTAAAAGACCCTTCTCATTTTCTTGAGTCCCTATATCAATGTATGGGATGTCGTTCACGATTCGATAATATAATTATGTTAACAATGGATGTATGTATCCTCTTCACAGTAATACCTAATAATTATGGATTGAAGGCAGTGGCACAATTTATTTCTTCAGAAATGGAAGGACCACCTTTACAAAGAATATGTATGTTATTAGAATAGGTGCTAAACAATAATATCTTTACTTATGGAGATGAACGCTATTGGCAAAAGTGAGGGGTAGCCATGGGCACCCCCTGCATGAATAGTTATTCAAATCTAGTGCCAGCCCATTGGGAAGCAATTTATGTTTTGAATGATGATAACAAGTGGAAAGATGGTATCCAATATTAGGACATTATTGGGCGACATATTTATGGTCTGGCAAGGACTTAGAGTCCCTGTTGGAATTTCTATCTTGTTTTACTACCACCACTACATTCCTGAAATTTGAAACCCATATGTCCACTACTACGATTGAATTTCTAGATGTCAGATTAACCCTAGATGAGAATAGAGGTATAACCACGTCCATATTCAGAAAAGAAACATGGAGGAATGACTTACTCCATAAGAGTAGTATGCATCCCAGACATATTTTTTCTAACATCATGGAAAATCAGCTGGTAAGGACTTCCAGACTGTGTACCAAAGAAAAAGTTTTTAATCATGAACATCATGCTTTAGAACAACAACTCAAGAATAGAGGTTACACGAAGAGAGATTTTAGCATGAACATGGAGAAAATGCATGAAATAAGAAGTCAAAATGGACCCTCGCTATACTCGGAACGTAGGATTAATAAAACGTACCAAAAGCAGCAAAGGACTCTTGATAATTTCCAATGTATGCTAAGTTACAGCAACGACACCTCACAGATCTGTCAAATAGTGAGAAAATATTGGTCGGTTTTAACTGCGGATGAAAATATAAAAAACATTGTTAATGAAACACCTAAATTTGTCTTTTAGAATATGAAAAAATCAGTAAACATTATTGTGTAATAAGGATGGAATAAGCAAGAAGAAGATTATCTCTAAAAAAGGAACTTATATATGTGGCCCTTGCAAAGCATGTAGTTGTATCAAACAAACTGTATTCTTCATCCAGTGACAGGAAGGTGTTATAGTTTTAAGGATTATGCTGACTGTAACACCAAGAATCTCTTATACTTAGCAGCTTGCCATAACTGTTTAGCTTTTTATGTAAGTAAAACCAACAGAAAATTTAAAGAACCGATTTTACACCACATGAGTGATATAAAGAACTGTGTGAAAATCAGTGCTCTAGCAAATCATGTTATGGAGCATGTTTGCCATTTGTTTAACTTTATGGTTCTTGAGACTCTTCAAGAAAATATAAGGGAAGGTGATATACAAAATAAAACAGAGATCAGCAAAGTTAAATGGATAGCGGAATTGCAGGCTGATCAAAAGCCTGGTTTGAATGCAGTACTTCCAGTAAAACCTGTGCTAAAGGGGTGGCGCCCCTATTAAAAAGTACTGAATAGTCAGAAAGGAGGAGTTGTCCTGTTCTGAAGCTTCTGACTGGTTGATTGTTGTACTTAAACAGTTTGCTGAAGCAGAACAAACTGAGGATCTGAAGAAGGCTATTAAGCTGAAAGCATTTATCCATTTTCTCTGCTGAAGCTGCAACTTGTTTTTCTTTTGTTTTTATGGTTTTCAATTTGTTTTATTAAAATGATTTTAGCTCCATGGTGGTCCGTTGTGGGTATTTTGTTTGCTGTATTCCAGGAAGGTATATATTTTTATAGATCTTTGTGCAGTGTAGATGTCCTCATTTGTTCCATCCTGATTTAAAGGAATTTGCTTGCGCAGTAGTTGGGGCAAGCTGTTAAAGCTAAGGATAAGGGGCTTTATTCTAGTGTAGGGTGGAATATCATGGCATGCCCCAGTGGATTAAATGTGTATGTCTCTCTGAATACGGGAACTTCATGAAATATTGGAAGATTGAGAGAGGAATGAAGGACAGTTCAGTCCTAGATCCACACTATTCCCTGTTTCAAGTCACTGTTGTGATAAGAATGTCTTTTATGTCAGATTTTTGCTGAAGTGGGATGCCCTGGAGAGAAACCTATGCACCAATGAAGATTTTGCCCTCCTCCTTTTCTATTCTGGTCAGTACTGCAGGGGTAATCTGAAGTTGGATATACTTTCTGTCAGAAAAAGGAAGACTCTGCTACCACCTGCCATTCCACACCTTATGGAAAAAATTTGTGAAGAAATACCAAGTCTCATATTCTTTGTTTGTGGCAACAAAGGCATGATTTCATGATGTCAGGTCCCTAGCAATGCAGGAAACTATTCCAGTAGAAGCCAAATAATTCCTTTGTTGGGGGTGATAGCTGGCCCAATCTTTGGGCCTGTCTTGTAGCTTACAGTGGATATAAAAAGTTTACACACACACCCTGTTAAAATGCCAGTTTTTGTGATATAAAAAAAATGAGACCACAATAAATAATTTCAAAACTTTTCCCTCCTTTAATGTGACCTTTAACCTGTACAGTTCAACTGAAAAACAAGAAACTCTGTTAGGGGAAAAAATAAAAAACGTACAATAAGCTATTTGCGTAAATGTGCTAACCCTTAAACAAATACTTTGTTGAAGCACCTTTTGATTTAATTACAGCATTAAGTCTTCTAGGGTACACACCTGCCATCAATTAAAGAGACTCTGATTAATCCCAAGTAAAGTTCAGCTGTCCTAGTAGGATTTTCCTGATGTGTACCCAGTTGCCTACTACAGCAAAAGCCATGGTTCGCAGAGAGCTTACAAAGCATCAAAGGGATCTCATTGTTGAAAGGTAACAGTCAGGAGAAGGGTACAAAACAATTTCCACAGCACTGGATATACCATGGAACACAGTGAAGACAGGCATCAAAAAGTGGAGAAAATATGGGGCAACAGTGAAGTTGTAAAGAACTGGACATCCTTCCAAAACTGAAAAGACGATTAGAAAACTGGTCAGGGAGGCTACCAAGAGACCTACAGCAACACTGAAGGAACTGCAGGAATTTCTGGCAAGTACTAGTTATGTACTATATGTGACAACAATCTTCCGTATTCTCCATATGACTGGGCTATGGGGTAGGGTTGCAAGATGGAAGCCTTTGCTTACACAGAAAAACACCAAGGCCCAGCTAAAATTTGCAAAACAATACATCGTCTCCCAAAAGCATGTGGGAAAATTTTTTGTGGTCTGATGAGACCATGGTTGAACTTTTTGGCCACAATTCCAAAAGGTACACATCGCCAAAAGAACACCATCCCCATGATGAAGTATGGTGGTGGCAGTATCATGCTTTGGGGTTGCTTTTCTTCAGCTGGAACTGGGGCTTTAGTCAAGGTGGATAGAATTATGAATGGTTTAAAATACCAGTCACTTTTGGCCCAAAACCTTCAAAAGAATTGCTTCACAGGAAGAAAATTAAAGTTTTGGAATGGCCCAGCCAGCCCAGACCTAAATCCAATAGATAATCTGTGGTGTGACCTGAAGAGGGCTGTGCACAAGGGATGCCCTCACAATCTGATAGATTTGGAGCACATTTGCAAGGAAGAGTGGGCAAATATTGCCAAGTGCTGATAGACTCATACCCAAGAAGACTGTATGTGTAGTTAAATCAAAAGATGCTTCAACAAAGTATTAGTTTAAGGGTGTGCACACACAACAAAGTATTAGTTTAAGGGTGTGCACACTTATGCAACCAGCTTATTGTACTTTTTTTATTTTTTAAATTTTTATCCCCTAACAGATTTGTACATTTTTCAATTGAATTGTACAGCTTATAGGTCACATTAAAGGTGGGAAAAGTTTTGAAATGATTTATTGTGGTCTCATTTTTTTATCTCACAAAAACCGGCATTTTCAGAGGTGTGTAAACTTTTTATATCCACTGTATATCCCTCACTTAACTGAATTTCACTTTTGGAGTTAAAGAAATAATTGAGGCTGCCTGGAAGTCTTCAGCTTTCTTGACATATTTTGCTAAGTCGAAGGAGTTCTCCATTTGAGCACAGAGGAATGTTTTGCCACCCTGGTTGTTCAGTTTACAGGTGACCTTGGTGTACTTTACATACCTGTGCAATGTGACTTGGTTTTCAATTAGTCCATGGTCATGGCTCTTGTGTATAGCATTTCTGTCCATTGTAACTTTGTAGGAGGCAGAACTGCTGTCTCTAGTAGTTTGCTTAATTAGTGCTTGAAAGGTGCTCTGCATTTTCACTGATCTTTGAAGTGACGTTTGCCTCTTTTGGGCTTTTACTTTATGGTTCATGGGCTCTGTCTCCTATTTTAACCTACTAGTTCCCTGATTCTGAAGTTTGTCTCTTGGAAGATCCTTTTCTTTGTAGATATCATATCTCTTCAATGGATCTGAGAACTTCAGCTTATTTTCTGGGAACCATATCTAATGGGTTGATGTTTAAAGTCTTAGGACCAAAAATATGATCCTTGGAATAGCAACACTAAACACACTAAAAGAGTAATACATATTAACTCTGAGGTTTTAGTACCTTGGATCTTGCTTTTTTTTTAAATAGCTGTGGGGCTAGAGGTAAGGGTCTTACATTTCCAGTGGGAAACCATAACTGGTCTTTCACAAGGATTGGACGCTGTAAGATATATTATTGTTATTGCCTAAGACTGGTGTCAGAATTCTCCATAAACAACCATATTCATTTCCTTGTTTTGTTTGTTGAGGACAGACACCATAAGAAATAGGGAGCTCTTGACATGGTGGTTGTGACCAATCATTTTAGAGTTTACCTGAAAGGGATGCACAACTTTAAAAAGAAGGAATAGCTATTCACCATCTTTGCTTCAGGAAAAGGGTCTTGATATAGCCCAGAAAACCCCTTCCAAATGTATTACAAACGTTGCTGTACTTTGCAATTAGGGAGTGAACTCATTCTCGCATTTATGTTCTGATATTTGTTTTATCCTATTTAGAGATACATCTCAGCAAACAAAACTTATAAGGGAAAGAATGTGTGCTGGATGAAATGCCAGTCCATTGCAAGGTACACACTGATTATATTATATATGCAGTCATGGACAGTTTAGAGGGTTGTCAATTCATCTGTGAGATGTGAACAGAATTTGAAGACACCTTTGGAAACCTATAAGGACACAGGGTGGACATGACTGCACACAGACAGTATCTCAGCTGAGGACCAAGCAGGAGCACCAAACACTGTTATGCAGCAATTGCCTTGCAGAAAAAGATGTTTTTAAAGACAGTTGTTTCAGTGCTATGAATGTTTCCATTGCTTTCTTGGAAAGCTTCAGTATTTGGGACATTTTAGCAATGGCTACTTGATTATAGATGCACACCTTCACAGAGCAGTATACGGCTACTAGAGTGCCACATCACACCTTTACCAAACTACTTAAGTACCATATCAGTTGACCCACTGAGGATTTTTTTGCAGTGGATTATCATCATCCAACATTCTACCTCTGTATGGACATTTCCTCCATCCAGTAGATGACAATGGAGTCACATATACATCAGAAAAGTGTATATGTATTCTCGTTTGATGTCTTTTTTTTTCCTGAATTACAGGATGTCTTTACTCATTGGATAGAGATTAAGCCAAGTAGCACAAAGGTTGGATACTGTCACCTAACCAGGTATTTGTGATGTGATGTCATATGGTAGGATGTGTACATGCACCATGTATGAAGACAAGAGTGAAAAAATATCCCTGCTTATGAATGATAGCAGGAGTAAATTCCAGATGTACTTGAAGAAGGCTTCCCTTGTAAATTAGCCAATGAGGTCAGTATGTATCTTTTATTTTCTTCCACTGGAACTTTTTTTGAAGATGGATCCTTAGAAATCAAAACTTTTGTGAGGCGGTTATGTGGAAGTCTTTGGCCTCCACAAAAAATGACCAAGCAGGTTAAGGAGCACTCATTTATGTAGTTCAAAGGTTTATCAATGTAGGCACCTGCTTACCTGCACACGCCTTTCATGCTGATGCAATGCCCAACCAGTGATTTCCCTCATGCTATGAGTCTGTTACCCTTCCTCAAACATAGCTGGCATCCATGTTGTTCTTGTGATGCAGGAAGAGTTAGATCTCTTCTTGGATCTAACTTGAGGAGAATCATCCAAAGCTTCATTGTCTGGAAAGTCAGAGGAAACTGTGAGCCCTTCTTCTAAGACAGATGAGGATAAATAACTTGACTTTTCCTGTTAGTACTGCTTTCCAGATGACTTTTCCCTTGAAGAGGTCCTCAGGGTCCTTACATCCACTTTAGACTGTTCTGTACTTCATCTTCCTTTCACCAGACAGGGTTGAATTAGTATATGTGGAAAGAAGGATGTATATATAATATTGGATCAACCTACCCCTGAACCCTTCTCAGATTTTTTGTCTTCATTTTGAAGCACCCAGAAACTGACCTTGTCTCCTAGAAGAGCAGCTGAACTGAGTAAGCCTCTGCCTGACTGATATACTTAGTTCTGCAGGCATCATTCCCTGAGACCATTGCATCTATTCATACTCCCACCTAAGAGGGAGTGTATGGCTGTGTAGAGAGTGGTCATATAAGGCACTAGGGATCTAATTTCCTGTCCTTGTTCCATTCCTTTATGGTAGATTAGGTACTTTAGGCACTGAAAAAATTGACAAGCCTCCCCTGGGTCTTCATCAAGGAGTTTCTGGGAGAAGACTCAATAATGTGGACTTGCATATTATAGACTGTAAATTTGAATGTGCTGGTGTACTTGTTAGGACTGCATCCACTGGTTTGTGCTTGCACTGAATAGCTTGGATCATGCTGTTGTCTGGAGGAACTATGACAGGACATTCTAGTATTTCCTTGTGTGAACTTGAAAGTATGAAACAGTTTTTGGCCCTGCCATTTTTTTCATTCAGGCCAATCCACACTGCAAAAAAGAATAAACCTCCACACAAGCAGTAGAGCTGACTAGGGCCCAATTGCCTTCTCCATTCTCAGCCTTCATAATCAGCATCCCTGATCACCTCTCTGGCCTGTCTGCCCATAGCAGAGCAGTCATTCTGTACTTTTACCCCATTTCAGAGGATGACCACAGAAGACAGGTTCAGAATGAGGTGACATAAAACCAAATGTTACAGCTCTTTGGTTAATCCTTATCGAGAATTCCTATTGAAAATTAATGTCTTCGTGGAGCTCTTGGGGCTGTACGCTACTCCTTTAAGGAAGCATAGCATCTGTTACTCTTTTGACACTGTGTTCTTTTTCTGCATCAACTTCATCACAAAGAAGGTGGGATTCTGTTTCATCCTGGATCTCAACAACTTCAGGCACAAAGTGATGAAAGTCTGGATTTTCTCTATGGATATGTTAGATGCCTTTTGGTACACAAGTGTCCTGGGAATAATACAGGAGGTCTTGCTGCTTTTCATTAAGTCAGGTGCATCTCCACTATAGGGTGCTGTCTTTTGACTTGTTATATGCTCCAGAAATTTCACTAGAGTTTTAGCTTTGATGATGCAGACCTTAAATGAGAAATGTTTTATAATGTTTCTGGACCTAAATGAGTAGGTTGTGATGTCTACTAGATTCTTCCTGTCAGGAGCCCTTGCATAAACAGTGCTCTAGTAACAATCTCTTAGAAAGATCATATTTTGGGAGAAGTTCACCTTTATCCTGAAGTAATGAATTACACTCATATGGGCAACGTTGGGCACATTACAGTGTTATTGCTTTCTGACCAACTCTTAGGCGGAGGATGTCATAGACATGGAGTTTTGAGTGAGACTTCAGAAATGGGCTGTCTTTCTTCTGCATATCTTGGGCCTGATGGCCACCATCTTTACTGTTCTGCTGGCTTGCCTTTACATGATGGCACTCCATTGAATTGTGAAGTGGCATTGTCTGCAGGATTTACCATGTTTTCACAGAGCTCCTGTAAGTGTCAGACTTATGAAGTCATCATCAACAAGGGAGGCCTAAATCATCTCATAAGTGGCGGATTTGCTTGACTTAGTATACTAACTGAAACAATATTCTGGTGAAGTACTGGTCAAAAGAAAACATTTTATGAGTGTATATGAAGGCTAAACCTTCACAGCTTTCTGCAAATGGAAATCCCCCTGCACATGTTTCAGTATGTTCGGCACAAGTATGCCTTTTAAAACTTTGAACATCATTGTTACACTCCTCTAGACAGTAAAATGTTAAGTGCTAGTGGGGCAAATATATAGTGATTGCAAGATGTTTCCCTTCACAACGCTTAAAAAGTATATCAGCAAGTTTCAAAATTCGCTGCAGTTGTTAAATCACACACTGATTTTTTTAAAGTGTCGGGACAATTTATTATTGTGTCTCACACTTCTGATGAGGAAACTCTGGCTGAAGTTTGCTGCATCTTGAAGAAAGGGTTTCAGCTACCTCAGTCACATTTCCCTTCCACCAGCCTATCTGAAACAGAATGTCTGTTGAAATGGGATATAACTAATCATCCAATACTGGAGTTGGAATTGGTGAGGATTGCTGCCATTTTGAACAGGAATGGTAGTTCTTGCTGATTTTGTTGCAGGCTCTGACAGTTGATGTTTCTGTTAACAGAAGAGGATCTCGTCTATAGTTCTCTCTCCTGGCAGGAAAAGTGACAAAATGTCCTGTACTGTACATATAAACCTTCTTGACCTGTGAGTAATCTTGTTTTCTAGGAAATGGAGAGACTAAATCAGAGTCCCTTCTGATTATGTCAAGCAACCAGTTTTTGATATGGTATGTAAATAAACGGATTAGAATGCATTTCTGCTGCTTGTGCTGTGTGCTATAAACTGTGTTTTTTTTTTTTTTTCGTGTGGGTTCTCAAGCTTAAGGAGGTGAACATCATGGTGGACTCCTTGAGTCAGAATTCTAGCCATATTCAACAGCTGACTGCACCTAGAAGGTCTTTTGAGTATGGGATATTTCAGACACAAGCGAGGATTTGTTTTTCTTTCAAAGTTCTTCCTGCAGCAGGGCAGATAATAAATGACAGTAACTAACTTCTGCAGAAAGTGAAGTTCAGGGTTCCTATTCTATTTTCTACCATCCCTTTGATGTTGCAAACATTAATGATGTTTACATTAAAAATCTGACACCTCCTAACTGCAAAGTTTGCAGTTTCAGGTGCTGGTCTTTGGCTGTACCGATTATCTCAGTTCTCACTATGGATGTCCTCCTTGAATGAGGATTTAACCAGTTTTATTTCAGGACCATTGAGCCCACTGGACTTCCTTACTAGGGTCTCAGATGTCCTGTAGGCTGCCACCTAGTAGGTAGACATGTGCTACTAAGTAGAAATGGTTCTCTCAGTGGTCAAAGAAATATCAATTTCTCCACAATCCAAGAAATAGTTGGTCTTTTGAAATGCCACAGACACCTGTTTGATTTATAAACAAGTTATAATACTTTCATGATTAGTGTGTCTGCCATCATCCAATGAACATTGCAGTACTGTGAGACAGAACAGGTTTGTCAAACAATTATTGAAAAAACAGACTTGCCCTTTCGTGCCTTTAAAGATCCTTCCCCTTGAAACATGAATTTCATGATTGACAGGCTTATCCACTTGCCCTTTAAATTGCCTGGGTCAGTGTATGTGAAGTTAATTTCTAGGAAGATATTTTTGATAGCCATTACCTTTGCTGGATGGATCTCAGAGCTTCATATGCTTATTTGCAGAGAACAGCCACATGGATCATGTTTTCCGTTGGACTAATCCAAATCCTCATTTCCTCACAAAGTGTATTCAGAGCATTCCTTAGTCAGTACATGCATCTGTGTTTCTTCACAGAAGTGGAACTATGAAAGACAGAGAACCCTTCATATCTTATATGTTCAGTGCACTGCCAGCTCAGGTTTTACATTAGAAGTGTGAATGCTCTGAGGATGATGGATTAGCTGTTCATTTCCTTTGTGGTGAAGGGGTGTGACAATAGTCAAGTAGATACTGTCCAAATGGATTACTGGCTTTATTTTTGTTGTTGTTGTCGTCATTGGGCTGTATTCATCCTTTTGACCATTGTGGCCAAGGATTACTTTCCCCCAAGGGATTTGTTGTCTCCAGTATCTCTTCCAGAAATGTGTTCAATACAAATAGCTTTTTGTAGCCACTTCACCGTTAGTGCATAGCCTCACTGAACAATATTTGGCTCTCACTCCTAGAATGTGTTATTTATTTGGTATAGTGGTGCTCCAAGATTTGGTCTTCTAAACTTTTCCTGCCTCCCTGGAATGTTGATTTTGCAGTTTGAGATTCTTCCCTCATGTTACCCATTCCAAGGAGTTAGGTCTGCATAGTTTTTATAATTTAGACCCTTGACTTTCTTGTTAAGAATGCATTGTAAAGTTCAAGATGCATCAGATACTTGGACAGATGCATACCAAAGTGGCCATTATACTTAATGATCAGCCTAATGAATGCGGAGTACAGTGGAATGATCACATTCCTTGACCTGGACACCATACATTCGTAATAAGCTGTGTAATGAAAAAGAACTTTCTTACAATAGTGAATACATAGTGATCAAAGAACAGTTCATTTCCTACATAGGTTTTCCGGTCCATAAATACTGGATCAATTTTCAAACTTTTCCTGGCATATTGTTAATGTGATAGTTACAAGAATCTTCTTGCTTGCTGAAGGATACTATTATACATTCCTTGGCATTCAATTTTTGTCTGTGACTTTGCCACCAATTATTGGTTTCATAAAGGCCTTCTTGGAGGATCTTGGTGTCTAATGAGGAGTTTATGATGGTAGAAAATTTACAGTCATCTTCAAACTTGGTCAGCCATAAATACTCAACAGTATCTTTGAGAAGTAAATGCCAAACAGGAGTGTCTCAAGGAATGAACCATGTGGTACACCGCTAGTTACAGGTCTTTTGGAAGACACAGAATAGCCCACCCTAATTTCTTGGACTGTTTGTGAGACAGTTTGGTATCCAATGAGTTAAACAGGTATGTACATTTAGCTGGGGTTGTTTGCCTACCATACCCATGTGTGGGATGGTGTTGATGGCCTTTGTGAGGTCTGGATATACTGTGTGTACAGATTTGCCTTCATACTGTGCTTTAGTAACCCTCTGAAAGAAGTCATCCAGGTTAAGTAAGCAGGATATGTCCTTAACAAGTACGAACTGGCTTGGTTGGAAAGTTTGCAGGCTATGTTGTTATTTATTAATTCAGTAATGAACCTTTCCATAACCATGTAGATGAGGCTGGTCAGACTTATAGGTCTGTAATTTCCCAAGTCCATTGATGCCCCACCTTTGTGCAAGGGATAACAGTTGCTGTCCTCCATTTCTCCAATACAAAACCTGTTTGGAAGTTGACATTGAATAGCCTCTGCAGGGAGTCTGACAGGTCCTGTTTCAGGCTGCCCAGTAAGCAGACCTGTATGTCATCCAAACTCATAGAAGCAATCTTCTTGGCCTTGGATAGTGCCTTGAGGACTTGTTTATGGGATATTTGAGGGGTGTAAATGCAGGTTAGAGATCTGGGAATACAAAAGGAAATAGGTGAAAATGTATCTGCTGGTAAATTGAATATGTCCTTTGGGTCCAAGTACTGTATGTGATATTATTTACTATTAGCAACACACAGTTCTGGGCATTGTAAGTTTTCTAGCACAGTTAAAGGCAGCTTTGTGTTTGCCCTTTGCCTGGGTGCCAATATTTACCTAATTTCTGACTTTGGTTGATTTTTGCAATTTGAGAGTTGCATGTATTTTTATATACAACAGAGCCTGTTTATATTTCAGTTATTTTTGAATTTTTTGAATTTGGCATTGCATTTACTTGGGAAGTAGACAAATTCATCAATACAGCTATTCACATATGCATAGAATTTGGCAGTAAAGGATTTTGCTTAAACATTAGTGACACTGAGTTGGATGGGAATGTTGACTTTAGCCTGGTCATTGCTTGTTTCAGTAGATTAGCCTTGGTATAATCTCTGAATGCTGAGGTATTGGATGATGATTTTGGCTTCAGTCTTGTGAATATTACTGATTTGCAGTCCAATTTGATCACGGAAGGAGTTACATTTGCTATAGTGCAGAACTATCCCATAACTGGTGAGGACCAAGTTGAGGATTTTATTGTCCTAGTTGGGGTACAGATTAACTGATATATAGAGTTTGTATTTGTGAAATCCAGAAATCTCTGGGCACACATGTTAGAGGATATATGTATTTCCTAGTTAATGGAGGGGTAGTTGAAGTCCCCTAGGAGAATGGTGTTTGGATTAATCATTATGGATTCCATACTACTTGGGTAGGAAGTCTGCACAGGTCCCTGTTTTCAGTGTTAAACAGGCTACTGAAGGGCAGTCTCTGTCTTGCTTACTGAGCCTTAACAGACCCTCTCATTTCAGATCTGGTGCATGCTCACAAGTCCAATTGGGGCATAAACACCCACTGAAGAGATGTAAATCTCTTTTGCAATATAAATAGAACATGTTGCAAGGTAAATAAGTATCACAGAGAATGCCACTGTAATCATCTTCCTTTCCATATTAAGCAAAGTGCTTCTCTTGCATGCAAACATAATCTAGATGAATGAATGGGTAATCTCAAAATTATTCCTAGTATAGCACACTTGCACCTCATGGATAGGGGCAGCATGTAAATGTTCTGCTCATCTCCAGGTTATTCATACTTAAAATATAAGGGCTAAATACTAAAGATCCTAGTAAGTACCTATAAAAAAAGAACTTCTGAAATTCAGATATAACAAATGTATGGATAATTACCATATCAGTTAATAGAAGAGCCCTCTACAGGTTCATATGTGTTTACTAGGCCAACAACCTCAAAGGGCTTTTAAGCTTAGCCATGCATCCCAAATCTCGACAAGTTCTAGTACATGATAATTGTAAGCAGGGCCTTGGGAGATGAAACATTTACAAGCGGGAGCCTGGGAGGTGAACCATTTACAGGCTGCTTGTGTCCATTAGAAACATAAGAGCCAAACCAGGGATGAATTTCCTGTTCCCCATCCAATTGTCCAAGTTACATTTGAATTGGGTTAGGGCGGAACTCTGCTTGACATGGATGGGGAGCCTGATCCAAAAATGGGGTAGTCTCTAGGATACATACTAGTCTCTCCAGCAGGTCCTATTTATATCACAGGTAAGATTTAAGTCTTCAGAATGGGTAATTCTGGTGCTGTTTGTTTTGTGGATATGTCGAAGGTCCATCAGAGTCAAGTCTGACAATGCCTAATATGCCAGGCATAGATCTCCCCTCAACAGCCTGTAGGAGATAGAATACAGGGATAAAGCCTTGAGGTGGTCTGCATAGGATATGTTACTTATGCTCTGCATTTGTTTAGTGAGGAACCTCTGTGGACATTCCATTTGTTGGATATGCCTGGTTAAGTACATACCAAAGGGGGCATTGCACTCAATGATAGATCTCATGAATGCCAAATACAGTGGAACAATGACTTCCTTGGACCTTGATGCAATACCTTTGTTTATAAGTTGTGCAACATAGAATAATTTCCTCACTACTGTAGACACATGGTGGTCAAAGGCTAGATTACTGTCTATGTGTGTCCCTAAGTCTCTGACTACTGGGTCAACTCTAAGGTTGTGTTATCAGTATGATCGTTACAAGGGGTGGATGACTTTCCAAAGAATACTATTATGCATTTCTTGGCATTTAGTTTTAGTTCATAGCTCAGATACCAGTTGTTTGTCTGTGTCAGCCCCTCCTGGAGAACATTTGTGCCAGTGTGGGATTCAATGACAGCTTCTAATTTGTGGTCATCTGCAACTTTAGTCAGTTAGAGGCCATTGACATTGGCCTTGACCTCAAAGAAGTAAATGCTAAAAAAGAGTGATCCCAGGACCAATCCCTGAGGGACTCCACTTGTGACTGACTGGCCTCTTTGTTGAGGTGGACTCCCCTGTTCTACCTTCATGGGTCCTGTCTGTGGGCCATTTGGCTATCCATTGGGTGACATAAGGGTTTCTGCCTAACTTCTTGTGTTTGTCAACAAAGCCCACGTAGGGCATTGAGTCAAATGTCTTTGCCAGGTCAAGGTAGGCAGTGCAAACCATTTTGCCCTCATTCATTGCTTTGGTGACCTCAAAGAAATCCCCCAGGTTGAGTAGGCATGACCTTTTTTGATGAAACCAAATTGGGTTGGGTCCAGTGTCTGGAGGTTTACTATATCATTATTAATCATTTTCATGATAATTCTTTTCATGGTTTTCCATATGAGACAATAGTGAGATGTATGGGTTTGTAGATGACCCACCTTTGTGCAGAGGGATGACTTTTGTCATTCTCCATTCATGAGGAATGAAGCCTGTTTGAAAGCTACATTTAGATAGCAATTCCAGAAGGCCTGAAAGGTTATGTTTTATATGATTTAGAAGGCATCCTGGGATATTCTCTGGGCGCATTGATGCAGTGTACTTGGATTTAGAGAGAGCATTAAGGACCTGTTCCCTGGTGATAGCAGGGGGAGGTATATTTTATGGTATTTCCTGAGGAAAGGTTGAGGGGAGAGAGGGGTAAAGTTGTAGCTGAATTTGTCAACCAGTAGGTTTGCTATATCTTCTGGCTCCGTATAGGCGGCTACATTTACAATGAGCTCTGCACACAATTGTGTATTGCCTTTGAGGTTGCAGACATAGCTAAAGAATGCCTTGTGGTTGTCCTCGGCCTGGGAGGCCAAATTTACCTCATGTTTGGCTTTGGTAGACTTTATTTGTCCTATGAGTTGTTTGTTTAGTTTGATGAGTGTGCTTTTATCCTGCTGGGTGCTGCATCTCTTCATTTTTTCCATGATTTTCCTCCTTCTATTATACAGCCTGTTGATTTTGTGATTCCACCAGAGTGGCTTGTTTTTTGAGTTAGTTCTGTACTTCCTGGTGAGAACAGCTGCATCTATGCAACAATTAACATGCTTGTATAGAGGATTTCTGTGAACATTTCTGCATAGGCAAGTGTTATCAGGGTTTATGGGGACTTTACATTTTGCCATGTTATCACTTAATAGAAGGAGGTTAGCCTTAGAGTAGTTCCAGAATATCCCAGGGTTAGCTGAGGTTCCAGGTTTTATTTTTACTTCAAAGGAGACCATTTTGTGGTCTGAGCTTACGAGGGAAGGCATTACACTAGGGAGCCATTTTGTGGTCTGAGCTTACCAGGGAAGGCATTACACTAGGGAGTGTGCAGCACTCTCCCATATTAGTTAGGACCAGATTAAGTATGGTTGCACCCCTAGTTGGTGTATTGATAGTCTGGTCCAGGGAGTTTGTGTTTACAAAATCCAGGAATCTCTGTGCCTATACGTTTGGTGTCATATAAGATTCCCATATGCGAGGTACTTACTGCATTTCATATGTCCTACTGTTGGATAGGTTCACCACTGACCTCAGATATAGTTTCCCCTATATGCTTAAAAAGCTTATACTTTTTCAATCCTTGTTGAGTATGTCAAGTTGATCACACTTATGTTTCATGAGGGAAGAACCAGGAAGTGTATGGCTATGTGGATCTTTCCAACTAGAGTAGAAGGAGGCCGCAGGAGATGCATGTGCTAGGAGAAGGGTAGGAGAGAAAATGAATGAGAAGTGCACTATGAGAGAGACCTCAGAAAGGCAGTCTTAGCAGTTACCTACTACCAAGATGAGCCCATCAAAATTAGCTGATGTACTGAGTACTTGCATTTTATTTCTGCAGCATTTAAAGAAAAGATGGAAGATAATTTTCTTCCGCAAAAGTTTCAGGATACTTGATGGTTTTCTTGATCATTCACAGGAGACAGCCAACCAAACTGTAGATTGTACTGTAGAAATGTAGACAAATGGAAGCCTTAACAGAGCTATGTGATAGAAGAAGAAAGTTAATCAGGCTGCCTGGTCTACATCCTTTTTAAACTTGAATAAATGGACAGCTGGTAAAAAAGTCACTTTCATGTGGAAAACTTCAGTCAAGCATTTTGCAGCAGTTGCTTGATTCAGGTTTCCAGAAACTCTTGTGATTTATTTTCTTGCATCAAATAGAAATCTTTGCAATTATGAGGACCCTCCTCATTGGATTCTTTGTTGGATAATACTTCAGTCAGAATTCAACACAGAGATATCAACATTCTGTTTTATTGGTGCCAAAAAAGATTAGAGCGGAGAGGTCGCATCACCATGCATCCCATTGCTGATTACTTTGGGATTATTTTAGTCTAGCAAAGCTACCCAAGATCACTGTACTTATCTACCTTGCCACAGCGCAAGATGTCAATTACTTTGGGCAAGTGTGGCAAGAAGCTTTAATCCTCTGCCACATTGAGATTAAGACATTTAGTTACTCATCTCACCAGTCCCAGTTGTAAGCACTCTTGGTTAGGAAGGTGCTGGATAAACTGGAAAACTACCAATAGTCTAAGCTTATGGAGTGTTAAAAGACCCTGTCCACAACTTCTTATGTGGGATATCTTGTGTCCTGTGTAATTGTGGGTTCTGTGATGCCATGGTATATTGAAGTGGACTGTGAGGTTTCTGTGGTTTTACAACTGCCATGTACTCATGAATCTACTGTTGGATTCAGACCATTATTGCTAGGCCCTGGAGTGTTGGACACCAAATCTTTTGATGAGTCTTCCTTTTATGCAGCTGAACCAGTTACAGAATTTGATGACAGAGACTTTGCTTGTGGGCTGAGGGAGTCCATGTAGATTCTCTCACTAAGCAGGAAGTGTAGTCCTCCTAGAAAGGGCTCTACAATATTCAGTTGGAGATTAGAGCAATACTTTATAGCTGCTTCCATAGCCTCTTCATACAGTAAGTCTATTTTACAGTACCTGAACAAGCAAAGATAAAATCATACACCTTGTGTAGAGAAGTGGTGCTCATTTGATGTTAGGACATAGATGGGGTCATTCTTTTCTTAGTGGTTCAAATCCCGGGGAACATCAAAGAGCTGGAAGATGCTCTGAGCCAGTTCTCTCCCTGAACTTTGGATTCATAGTGCTTCACTGGGCAGGGTCTTCCAAAAATCGAGCAGTTCAGAGACTGGTCTATTTTTCACTCAAGAGAATGTGGTCCTTCTCTCTATTGCTGTGTACTGTGGGTAGCAGTGGATGAATGGCTCCTGTATGCCTTCCAGGCTTTCTCATGGAATGTCCTTCCTTATTACTGTTGCAGTATTCTTTACAAGTGGGATATCCTGATGAGGATAGCCAACTATCCAGCCAACATACCAAAGCCTTAACTCTTTCCAAGCTCTGCATGTCAGAAGTATGTACTACAGAAGATTTTGTATAAAAGCCCTTCTTCTGACCGTGCAGTGATTTCCCTGGCTACTGATAAGCCTTCTACATTCCTGTCCGCTTGCAAGCTTTTAGTTTCTGACAAGGACAGTCATGTTATCGACAGGTATGGTAAAAAAGTATATACCTCTGCCACCTTAGCTTTTAATGTCATAAACTACCCACCCCATATGACTAGAAATGTGCTGGATTTTCTTAAGTTGGGAGTGTTTTGATTTACCTGAGTCAGATGTTAAGCCCTCTATTTCCCATCTGAGCTCTGGTTCACAGGTAGCTTGTAAAAAATGTAGTTACGATGCTGCTAATGCTTCCTCTAGGGTGGCTGAATTGGGGTTGGTTATGAGAAGGTATTCCTGGCTGCGGCTACAGTCCCTTCCTGAAGACATTAAGGCTAAGTTGCTGGACTCTCCTTTAGACAACTAGAACTTTTTTTGCTGTGCTGCAGCTGATCTTTTCAAAACCTTGCAGGACAAAGGGAAAGTTATACAATATCTTAAGCAGCTCTTCCTTTCTCCTGTTCCCAAGTTTCAGAGAAATTACCACTGTAAATCATCCTTGTGGAGAGGTAGGAGGCAGCACAGACTCCCAGCACTAAGATGTCTTCTAGAAAGGTTTTCCCTGATAAGCCTTCTTGAGGGTCTAAAGGTTAAAAACCTTTATTTCTTGAGAAATCTGCCAGTATTTGACATCTTGTTTCCCTCAGATTGACACTGTCTTTTCCAGTTTGGCAAAGCATAACCACAGATTTGTGCCTGCTTTCAATCAAAAAAACTAGTTCATGGTTTGGAAGTCCCTTCCTCCCTTATTGAGCATTCTTCAGTTTCTCCATTGCCAGCTTCCTCACTTTCCATCAATTCTTCAAGACCGTTTTGGTTCAAGGAACCATTCAGCCTGTGCAAACCATCTCAGTAGGGCAAAGGATTTTATTCTAGGATGCTCCTGGTTCACAGGAAGGTTCTTTGAGACTCATTCAATATCTTTCTTTTCTCAATACATTTCTGAAAGTTCCCTGTTTCAAGATGTTCTTTCTCTCTCCAGTCTCTGTTTCACCTGTTGCTTCCTCAGGCTTTCCTGGTGTCTCTGGATTTGAAAAATGCCAACCAACACATTCCTATTCACCCTCTCTTCAGGACATGTTTATGTTTCTCCATTTCTTTCTTACATTAACAGTTCTCTGCTTCGCATTTGAGTTTTTCTACAGTTTTGAGAATCTTTACCAAATGTTTAGCTTTAATATAAATCTCTGCAGACTTCAGGGAGTTCAGATATTTCCCTTATCTGGATGAGTTGTTGCTTCAAGCCCCATCTCAGCACCTCCTATTTCAAGATCTTGAATATAATATATTTCTCTGCAGCGTGAGGGTTCACTCTAAATCTGAAAAAGTCTGTTCTTATCTCTTCTCAAGACCAAGTTTTTCTGGGTTGCAGCATTCAGTCTTTGCCAATGATGGCTTTGCTTCCTCTTCCCAAAGTCCTTAACTTGGCATTTTGTTTTCAGTTTCTTCTTCCTCTGCAAGAGCTGCCTGCAAAAGTGTATTTAAACTCTGAGGTTCATAGCGTCCACCATTCCTATGGTTCCTTTTGCCATGCTGTACATGAGGAAGTTTGGTATTTCATAGCTGTTTGGCTTAAGCGTTGCCATACTCTAGATCTTTTTATTCCTCTCTTGCCTTGCCTCAGGCTCAAGTTCCTCTGGTGGATTTATCAGATTTATCTGAGTCCCAGCCTACCTTTTCAGGTTCCTCTTCCCTCTCAGGACCTCTACACAGATAATTTACTCACCCTACATTTACACTTTGGGTGATAGGGTTTTGAATTCTTTTACACACTAGTTCTCTGAAGTCATGCTTTGGTTTTTGAAGGAGGCCAGAAAACCCACTACTTGAAAACCCTATGTAACTAAATGGAAGAGATTTTCTATTTGTTGTTACAAACAACAGTTTGAATATCACACCTGCCTCTTGAAATTTCCTGATTGCTGAGATAAATTTCTCTTCTGCCTGGTGTACAGTGAATAATCATTTTCCACAAACATTCTGCTGTCTCCAATTTGTAATGCTTTACTCTTCTGTCACAGTTTTGTTAGGATCAATTCTTTCTACTGGTATGATTGCATCTTTACTAGTATAGGTCTTGGATGCTTTCTCGTGGCTAGGTTTGGGGTATACACTTGATGTTCCCTTTCAGTTAAACAAATCCTGCTGTAGAACACCAGTCCAGATGCTTATGTATGCTGTCATAAAATTAATACAGTCTGTTCCTTCCAGTTTCTCTAGTACAACAGAAAATTTCAGGTTTTCTCTGCATGTGCTATCTTCTATTTTTTGAAACTGCTCTTATTGAAAAGCCTCTAACTCATTCCAGACTCTGATTTTTTTGTAGTTTTTTTTCAGTTCATCTGAGCAGCTAGTTAAAGCTTCTTCTATTTTTTCCAGCCTTATGTTGAGTTGATATATTCCTTCAATGTTTCATATATTTTGTTCAGCTCTTATGATTTATTTTTTTCCTCTAAATTACTGGAAACCATCTCTTTAACCAAAGTTGAAGCTTGAACTGCTTTTTGCTGAACAGTTGCAGAATCCTTTCCAGACAGTGTTTTTTCTTTAACTTTTATGGTTGATTTTCTTTCAAGTTTTCCAAATGTATTCTTTGCTGGCATCCAGGCAGTGTACTTACTAGTCAGTAACTGAATTTAACCAAAAAAAAAAAAAGTTTCAATGGCATTCCTTTTTCTCAGTTTCTGTTTTCAAATTGGGAAAGCTGAAGTCAAACTGTTGATCATCGTGCAGCTGTCTTTGAAGTCCATGAAATGTCATTCTTGTCCTTTTGTGAAGGCAACAAAAGGCATGATTCTATATTAAGGGCCAGAACAGGGCAAGAATGTCTCTTGACTCTGGTCAGAGATGTCCCATAGAGCTGAGAAAACAGCTAAAGCTGCAGCTCTTGATAAAGACCTTTGTTTTCCACTAGACTTGGAGCAGGGGAGGTCTTTGATATGAATGAGTTTGCCAGAAAGCACTTTACTCAGGAGGAGTATGCCTTCAGGTGGAAACAGTTATCTGTTTGGGTGAAATGATACCCCAGTCCATCAGTGTACATGTGATTGGTGACATATCTTAGGTACTTGTCTGACCTGTGTCTCATTTATTTCATGGTCATGGTGCATGTATCAGATATTTTTGCCCATTATGACCATGTGAAAGACAGCCCTGTAGTCCAGCCCCTGTTAAAAGAGTGCTGTATGTCTCTATCCCATTGCAGGGATGTAAACATCTTTCATATCTGCCAGGCTTAGCTATCATCTGAGCTTGCAGTCTCAGCTGCATTGAAGTACATTTTGTGGAAAAGCCACTGTTCTGATACCATCACCTCTTTGTGTCACATCTTGGAGCATTAGGCTGTCATGTGTAGAGAACCATATATCTTCTTTCCCAAGGACATTGTATCCTTCAGAATGAATCACAACCTTGTCCTGAAAGTGTTTTTCCTGAGGTTTCCCTCAAATAGTTAATCTTCCTGTTTTCCTTACTGGCAAATGGACTTTTTTTTCAAAGTGAATTTTCAACTGCACTTTTTTGCCATAAGTTAAACTACCATTGTTAAATGCTGTGGTCAAAGTTAGCAGGAGGAGAGGCCTCCTCCATTGCTTCCTTTTAGAATATCTCTATTAAATTAATTTGTTATTTTGGCTATTTGGTCCTTGGTATACACAGGTAGCACTGATGGCCATAAGGGGTTATGCCTCTCAGATTTTTAAGGATTCAGCCCAACAAATGACCCATTCAGAGGGGTCCATTCAAGTTCAGCAGATACATTCTTACAGGTCTATGCCAGATGGGTCAGGAATTCCTTCCTGCTATTCTTCTACAGAAAAGGGATTTTCTTTCAGCTGCAGTTATGAGACTTTCCCATAAGTTGGGAAGTCTATTACTTATTTTTATAATGTGTCAGATCCACATTATTATTTCTTGATTTTGAGGTGGATGTTCACTAGTTGGTAGACAACAAAATAGCCTGCTGTATGGATAAGTGCACTTTGCATCTTGTACATTGCCATGGAGTGTGTTGTGAGGATGACCAAGTATTCACCCAAATGTGAAATTTTGCTGAAAAATTACTGAATTACTATTGAAGTCTTACCAATGCAATGGCCCATTGTGGAAGCACCACTAGATGATGAACTAACAAGTTAAGAAGTCATCTGTTGTTTATCTCTTGCTTTCAGTGATATTATTGTTTGCTATGATGCTGAATACTTTACTTTGTGTACTACTTGAAAGTACAGATCACATTTGGAGTCCTAGAGGTGTCATGTTTCCTTTGATGACCCACTATTGTAGTAAAATACAAAAGCATGAAGTTGCTATATGGAGAGCGCTGCTTTCTTTTCAGTTGTCAGGAGTATGATAGACTGAGTCTGAATAATAAAGATTTGTTGACTAAAAGGAAACTGAGTTAAGTGTTCCACTACAGCAGTCTTCATCATTTGATTAAAAATCCAGGCACAAAAAAGCTTGAAGAGAACTTTCATTAAATAATGACCTCAAAATATGTCATTTATTACTGACCTCATTAAAATGCTTGTGTTGATAAATAAAGGTCAAACTGCTTTCACTATAAACAGGCAAACACATGCTAGCATTAAAACAAGTTTTGACCCTAACTGATTTTACTGATTTCAGAAATAAAGAATTGGCATTATTAGCAAAAATATATAAACACGCCTTTATTCCTTGTGGTGGTAATATTTATTTACTATTTTAGAATGATATTGATGTGATGTGATAAGAAGTTTATATGACTGCTGTTATATAGGGTCTACTTCATGATGTTGAAAGCCGACAATATCGAAGCTGATATTGTCGGCACCACAACATCGAAAGCGCAGAACATTGTGCAGGTAAATGGAAATCTCTGTAGGGGGAGATTTCCATTTACCTCAATGTAGTTCAGTCTCAGAGTTGGAATATTTAAGTAGGGGGTTGTGGGGGGGGGGTGTGTGTGTGCAGCTAGTTAGTTTTTATTTTTGTTTGTTTTTTTTTTTTAAACGTTATTTGATATTTTACTACATTGATCACTAGAGTTCGACCTTTAGTGATTCGATGTAGTAAGATTTAGATAACATGATATAGACTCGTTATATATAGCAAAAATATATAAACACGCCTTTATTCCTTGTGGTGAAACAGTCACCAAAGCCATTGATGAGGGAAAGGCAGTCCATACAGCCTACCTCGATCTGGCGAAGGCCTTTGATACAATACCCCACTCGGGTATCATTGAAAAACTCATCAGCTTAAATGTTAACCCATACATCACAAGATGGGTTGCAAACTGGCTGAGTGACAGAACCCACAGGGTCAGAGTTGCTGGCGCCATGTCAGACTCAAAGCCTGTCACAAGTGGTGTACCACAGGGCTCAGTCCTGGGCCCACTCTTGTTTGGCATCTACTTTTCCGAAGTACAAGCAAACACAGGAGGGTTATGGCTGACAAAGTTTGCAGATGACTGCAAACTGGGCGCCATAGTAGAAAACACATCTGACACAGATATCCTTCAGAAGGGTCTCACAGAAACGGATAACTGGTGCCAGAGCCATGGCCTAAAGTTAAATGCCAAAAATGCATAGTCATACCCTTCGGGAAAAACAAGGTTACCCCTAGCTACCAAATAGGTGGCAATCCACTGAGTACAGAAGAAGTTATCAGGGACCTGGGGACCCAGGTTGATAGTAGTCTGTCATTCGACACCCATGTAGCTAAAGTAGTTAGGAAGACCTTCTACATTGCCCACCTTATCATGAAGGGATTCTCATCTAGATCAAGGGAGGTCATAGTCTCCCTATACTCATCACTCATCAGACCAATGATTGAGTACAATGCCCCATTCGGAATGTATCTGACCCGACACTTGCAGCAGCTGGAGAGGCCACAAAGTTCCTCACCAAAAGGATAAAGGGTCTCAAACATCTGTCCTATGCTGCCCGACTGAAAGAACTCCAGCTCTATTCAGTCGCTTACCGCTTGCTCAGAGGTGACCTTTGCCTAACATACAAGGCCATGTCAAACCCAGATTTGATGAATATGCTTCACCTCAAAAATCTAGATCCGTCAGAGCCACAAGGGCGGGAGACTTAAACCTCGACACGGCTATTAATAGGGCGTGCTGGAGGGATAGATTCATCACCCAAAGACTCCCTATGCTGTGGAATAAAATCCCGGTATATGTGAGGCAGAGCACCTCGCTGGCATTGTTCAAGAGAAATCTTGACCAATGGATGGGAGATCGCAGATATACCCCAGGGATTACCTCAGTGTCACTGCTCAACAGAGGCACAGCAAAATAATGGGTATAGTTCCCCATACTAAAGGGGTGGCGTAAGCCACAAAACTATGGGCTAGGCTTGTAAATGCCCTCGGGCAGATAGCCTAGTATGAACCTATGAACCTATGAACCTATAGGTTAAAGTTGGTGCAGTTTTCTCTTAGAAGATAAAAAAAAGAAATATGGAAAATATAGCTGCCTTTTTTCTCCCTTATTATTTGTTCTAGATATAGAACATTTGGTTAATTGCATTAACTGACAAACAATATAAAAGGTTTTTGAAATGGCGATAAGAGTTAGAAGCAAGACTGTATTTGTAGATAGTTTGCTATTAAATGAAAAAATATGAAAAGACTCAATAGCTCATTTAGGTAAAACATTAACATTTTGGGAAAGATTATCTCATTTGAAGTTTAAGGAAAAAGGAAAAAAATCATTTGATTAGTAAATAAATAAATAAATAAATAAAATGTTTAATGAAAAGAAAATAAAGCCCATATTCATCAAAAATAGATCCAGTTTTACTGGAATTGAAAAAAAAATCTCTTTAAATATTGATTCTGTAATTAAAACTTTTTAAGATATGATACTACATATCTTCAAAATAAGTGAAATGAATTAGTCTAAAGTATTTTTTCACTTTGACTAGAATTTGTATTTGATTAAAGGGATCTTGAGACTTCAGTTTCTATATGTTCAGTCTGTTTCATTCTCTAAGCAAATTGCACAATACTGAAATTAGTAAAAAAAATGATGCAACATTTGATGCAGAGTAGAAAGCTGTTCATATGACTTTACGTAGAAAGAAATGTAAAACTGCTCATCAATTAAATTTAACAAACAACAGAACGATTCTAATTTTGCCTAATTATTTCCAATTTCTATGAGCATACCTACTGATATATAAACATTTTAAAATATGTGCAAACATTTGAATCTAAAATGTTGGCTATTTTCTGGTTTTGAGTTTTGTATTGGTATTATACCGGTTGGTGGATGTAATAGTAACAAAAATTTGAAATGGAAGTGGCAATTTTATTTTTCTTTTTTTTGGTTTAACTCACTTAAGAAGTGGATAGTGTTATAAAATTTAACTCAGATAAAATGGGCTGATTGCATGTAAAAATATAAGAAAACTTTGTAGTATACATAATTTATTGAGTGCTAATTTTTGGGAAACATGGTGCCTCAATGATAAAGATCTCTATGTCACAGTTTCAGTTAAGGGTGTAGTCCTGATCTCCAGTCAGTGTGTGGAGTTTGGATGATGTGCTTTGTATGGCTGATACATGCAGTACTAATAACCCTTGGCACTTCTGCTGCAGAAGGCATGATGTGTGGCTTGACTTCTAGAGCATAACACTCCTCCCTCACTAGGCCAGGTGGATCCCTCTCATCTGGGTATTAGGACATCTGTGACAAGAGAGGTATCCACCTGCAATATATTTAGTTATTTCTTTCTGCAGTACACAAGAAGATAGATGCAGTTTGCTAAAGTGTCATCAGCCTACTGGTTGGTTTGGTTTCCAGAGTGTAAATTTCTGTAAACTGCTGGAAAGCTGATAGATTTGCTTTGAGTTGCAGAATTGGAATCTATTTCAAACTGATAAGTACACTTTTTGCAACCTAATTTGCATTGTGCTGTATTTATACAGTTGCCTATTATTTATAGCGGTGCTGTATTATTTCTGTCTTTTGTTGTCTCCACTGTGTATTTTTCTCAGGGTAGCTCAAACTAGTTTCAGGGAGGGGGTTGTTGAGCCAGCCCAAATCCTAGCTGTTAGTCATTGCCTGAGGTGTATCTTGCTGTAATTCCAGTACAGACTGCATTTCTGTGAACTGCTGGAAAGCTGATAGATTTGCTTTGAGCTGCAGAATTGGAATCTATTTCAAACTGATAAGTACACTTTTTGCAACCTAATTTGCACTGTGCTGTATTTATACACTTGCCTATTATTTATAGTGGTGCTGTATTATTTCTGTCTTTTGTTGTCTCCACTGTGTTTCTCCCACCCTCTCTCCCTGTTCTTGTGTTGGTGTTAATCTTGGTGGCTTTGAAACTACCCGCCCCTCTTATAAGTTTGTATTTGGATACTCCTTCTGGGCCTATCTCATTTGCTCACTCAATTGAGTGCAGTGAGATCATATTCTGATTTCAGGCACTCCTACTGTGTACAAAGAGAGCATTTGAGAAGAACAACCCCTGTAGCCTCTTAATCCTGCTGTATTCCCTCCCTCAAAAAAAAAAAAAAAAAAAAAAAAATATATATATATATATAGAGATATATATAGAGAGAGAGAGAGAGAGTTGCTTTTACTGTAACTGTCTTAGTTGCTGTTCTGCATGCTTTTACCTACTCTGCACTTATTACTGATTGTTAGTAGCCTTCTAATTTAATGCCTTCTGCACTTGTTTTTTAGTCATTTGTTAATTTAATTGCATTTAATTAAACTGTATTTGCCGTAATATTGATACACGTGTGCTAGCCTGCACTGCATTTGAATTGTATTTACTGCTGTTTTAGCTGCTTTTCTGTAAAAAAAAAATCCCTAGATTGTTTCCTGCCTTTCCTGTAACTTGTCTAGTCCAGATACAGACTTGCTGTATCCAGGACTGTTTGTATGCTCCTGAACCCCCCAAGCCTTTCTATGTTGGAGAGAAGCCTTCTAGCTTATCATTGGGAGTGGTAAGCACTAGGTAGCCTATCTACCACATGAGGAGAGGTTTCTGGCCCAGAAATTATAGTTTATTGTCCATTTGGGAAGCTCTTCCATCTTTCAACCTTCTGATTCAAAAGCCTGTGTTTGTGCTTGTTTCCTGCCTTTCCTGTTACTAGTCTAGTCCAGGTACAGATTTGCTGTATCCAGGACTCTTTGTAAGCTTCTGAGCCCCCCCCCCCAAGCCATTCTGTGTTGGAGGGAAGCTTTCTAGCTTATCAGTGGGAGTGGTAAGCATCAGGTAGCCTATCTACCACAGGAAGAGTGGGTTTTGGCCGATAAATTGTGGTTTATTGGCCATTTAGGCAGTTTTCCATCTCTTTCAACTTGCTGGCTTAAAAGCCTGCATTTGCACTTGTTCCCCACCTTTCCTGTAACTAGTCTAGTCCAGTTACAGATTTGCTGTATCCAGGACTCTTTGTAAGCTTCTGAACCTCCCAAGCCTTTCTGTGTTGGAGGGAAGCCTTCTAGCTTATCAGTGGGAGTGTAAGCATTCTACCACAAGAGGAGTGGCTCCTGGCCCTGAATTTGTAACTACTGGCAGTTTGGGCAGCTTTTCCCCATCTCTTTCAACTTTCTGGTTTAAAAGCCGCACATGCGCTGTTTCCCACCTTTCCTCTTACTAGCCTAGTCCAGATACAGAGTTGCTGTATCCAGGACTGTTGATAAGCTTCTGAGCCCCACAAGCCTTTCTGTGTTGTAAGGAAGCCTTCTAGCTTATCAGTGGGAATGGTAAACACTAGGTAGCCTATCTACCACAAGAGGAGTGGTTCTGGCCCAGAAATTCTAGTTTATTGGCCGTTTGGGCAGTTTATTCCATATCTCTCAACTTTCTGGTTTTAAAGCCCGTGTTTGCACTTGATCCCCACCTTTCCCATAAATAGTCTAGTCCAGGTACAGATTTGCTGTATCCAGGACTGTTTGTAAGCTTCTGAGCCCCCCAAGCCTTTGTGTTGGAGTGCAGCCTTCTACCTACCTTCTACACAGCATCAATGGGGCCAGATGCTGTCCCAGGCTGTGTCTTGCATGAACTACAGAACAAACTAACCCCCCACCTAAACACACTGTTCAACCTCAGCCTCTCCACAGGCTACGTGCCAATAGAATGGTGCACAGCAACGGTTATTCCACTCCACAAAGGAGGGGCCACAACTGACCCTGGTAACTATCGCCCCATAAGCCTGACTAGCCTGGTCTGCAAGGCTATGGAGCGCATCATCATGGAACTCATTAACAAAGACATTGGGAACCTCCAAACACTTGACCCGACCCAGTTCGGCTTTGTTAAGGGCAGATCATGCCTACTAAACCTGGTTGACTTCTTTGAGACAGTCACCAAGGCCATAGATGAGGGAAAGGTGATTCACACAGCCTACCTTGATCTCGCCAAGGGGTTCAACACCATTCCTCACTCAGGTATTATAGAAAAACTCACCAGCCTGAACATAAACCCCTACGTCACAAGATGGGTTGCCAACTGGATTACAGACATAACTCACACGGTAAGAATAGCGAGCTCCAGGTCTGACTCTAAACCAGTCACAAGTGGTGTCCCACAAGGCTCGGTTCTGGGACCCCTACTGTTCGGCATATATTTCTCAGAAGTACAGGCAAACACAGGAGGACTATGGCTAACCAAGTTCGCCGATGACTGCAAACTGGGAGCCATAATTGACTCTCTGGCTGACATGGACATCCTTAAAAAAGGCCTTACTGAGACAGACACCCGGTGTCAAAGTCATGGCCTCAAGCTAAATGCCAAAAGATGCATAGTCATCCCATTTGGGGAAAAACAAAACACCCACAAATTACGACATAGGCGGCATTCCCTTAATACAGAAGAGGTAATAAGAGATCTGGGGACCCAGGTAGATAATAATCTCTCCTTTGACAATAATATTGCCAAAGTAGTTAGGAAATCCTTCTATGTGGCCCATATAATTACTAAGGGGTTCACATCTAGAAATAAAGAGGTTATAGTGCCCCTCTACTTGTCACTCATCAGACCCATCATAGAGTACAATGCCCCATTTGGGATGTACTTCACAAGACACTTCCAACAGCTGGAAAGACCACAAAAACACCTCACCAAGAGGATTACTGGCCTCAAACATATGTCCTATGCAGCCCGACTGAAAAAACTCCGGCTGTACACAGTGGCATATCACTTACTCAGAGGTGATCTCTGCCTGACTTACAAAGCCATGTCCAACTCAGAATTGATGGACATGCTCCACCTAAAGAAATCCAAGTCACTGCGAGCCACATGCTCTAGTGAGCTAAACCTCACCACAACAATAAATAAAACATGCAAATGCAAAAGACAAGAACAACTGGAATCCAAAAACGTACCACGGAGCCCTTGTACCAGCAACAACAAGTAGGTAGTCTTAAATTTATTTATCACAAGCGTTTTCGCACAAAGGTGCAGCTTCCTCAGAAAACAAATTAACAATGAGGTAAAAGTGCACCTTTTATACAAAGCAAAAGGGAAATGACAACATGGTAAGGTGAAACTCATTGTAGTAATTGGTAAACAAGTAGAAGCCTTCACAAGAACAACTTATTCCTCAAAGAGAAAATGCAAACATTAATTCATGTTAGTAATAAGCATTTCAAAGTGTGGAATGTTACCAAAGAAATAAACATAAAATTTAAAATGACATATTTAAAATTCTTAAAATATGTGAAAGAAATCATAACGTTAAAGTAAAAATTCAACATAAAAAGTCATTCAAATAGCAACTCATAAAAAAGTAAGTATAATATGCAGTAATGGATTAAATCTTAGTAAAAAAGTAATGGTAATCCATTATAAGTATGAACCATAATGAGCAACTGTGTACCTTAAAGGTATTATTGTATAACCAACAATAGTAACTAAAATCTAGGCAATATTTAACATGAGAGGTGCTACAACAAAGGCACGTCACATGAAGTCAGAAACAAAAAAAATTTGTATATTTTAAAAAAATTTTGTATATTTTAAAAAAAAAGTCTTTATGTATGCATAAGAAAGTAAGAAATATCTACAAAGGGGGGTACTACCTTAAATAGCTCCTCAATTTGAGTACTGCTGAGATGTTACAGTTTTCGTTTTTGTTTCTGACTTCATGTGACGTGCCTTTGTTGTAGCACCTCTCATGTTAAATATTGCCTAGATTTTAGTTACTATTGTTGGTTATACAATAATACCTTTAAGGTACACAGTTGCTCATTATGGTTCATACTTATAATGGATTACCATTACTTTTTTACTAAGATTTAATCCATTACTGCATATTATACTTACTTTTTTATGAGTTGCTATTTGAATGACTTTTTATGTTGAATTTTACTTTAACGTTATGATTTCTTTCACATATTTTAAGAATTTTAAATATGTCATTTTAAATTTTATGTTTATTTCTTTGGTAACATTCCACACTTTGAAATGCTTATTACTAACATGAATTAATGTTTGCATTTTCTCTTTGAGGAATAAGTTGTTCTTGTGAAGGCTTCTACTTGTTTACCAATTACTACAATGAGTTTCACCTTACCATGTTGTCATTTCCCTTTTGCTTTGTATAAAGGCACTTTACCTCATTGTTAATTTGTTTTCTCTGAGGAAGCTGCACCTTGTGCGAAAACGTTTGTGATAAATAAATTCGTTAAGACTACCTACTTGTTGTTGCTGGTACAAGGGCTCCGTGGTACGTTTTTGGATTCCAATAAATAAAACATACTGGAGGGATAGATTCCTGTCACAGAGACTCCCCATGCTTTGGAACAAAAATCCTAACTACATTAGACAGAGCCCCTCACTAACACTCTTCAAGAAAAGCCTTGACGAGTGGATGGGTAACAGAAAATACACCCCTGGGATCACTTCATTGGCTCTGCTTGACAGAGGCTCAGTTAATTAATCAATGGGGCGGTGAAAGCCGACACACTCTGGCTAGGCTTAAAAATGCCCTCGGGCAGATAGCCTAGTATCTACCTATGAACCTATAAATAAGTGCCCCCATTGGGGAAAATCTTATTTTCTTGTTTTTTGAAAACCTTAAGATAATTCAAGCATCAGAGCCTAAAGAGTGAAAGTATACAGTAAGTAATTTTGTTTTGAGTTAGAAGCAAATACCCTAGAAAGACCTCCATAATTAGTGGGAGCTTTGTCTCTGGAAGGGGTGTAGAATGTCACATCCAGACTTTGTTGCACTAGGTTCACCCAGAAGTTTATCAGATTGCTCAAGCATGCCAGAACTATTCAAATCAGAAAAGGCCATGTGCCTTTTCCAGGACTGCTGTCAAGTTGGTCATGGATGCTGCCACTGAAATAAAAGAAAGTGTCTTCAAGAAGAAGAACCCTGGAAGGGCTGAAGATATATTTGGAGTCTGAAAGCCACTATAAGCTCAAGCGCATTAGACCAGTACATTGATTTTGAAGTCCAAACTCTAACAAATACTTGAACTGAGGCCACTTGTGATTTTCCTCAAGATGTTACTGTTAGATTAGGAACTTCCATTTTAAAGTAGTTATTAAGCATTAGACAGACTAAAAGGTAAAATATGTTTCATTTGAAAGAAAGCAAAGCAGAAGGGAAGAATAACCTTGCTGGTCAAGTGTGAGAGAGAACAGTTTCCAAGGGAAGGCTACAGACTCTTCTTAGGAAATGTTAGATAATGGGACAGCTAGGCCCCTAAAAGACTGCAAAACAAGACAAGGCCTGAGAACCAAGGCTAAAGAGATGTGTAAAGCATTACAGGGTTTTGAAAATATACTTGAGATACCAGTTTAGGAAGTAATTTAGTTAGTTAGTTTGATCTGACTTTACAGAAAAGATTAAGCTACAATACAGACACTCAAGCCTGAGTACAGAAGACGGGTCAAATAAAGACTATTTCAGTTTACATTGTTCAGGACAATCAGAATATGAGATGCAATAACTTTGGATATATTTAGCAGCACTATTACTATAAAAAGCATCCTAGCATTTCTACAGACTGTTATTGTTTATTAGCACTGTTAATGAAGACAGTATTCAAATGATGTGAACATCTAATAAAGCCTCATTAAATGAACTACAGTGTTTGGAGAATTCATTCTGAAAAGTACACAAAACTAGGCCCATAAAGGAGAGACTGGCACCTGCTCAGCATGAGTTTGGGTAATTAACAGATTAAGACTTGTTTCAGTCTCGTTTCAGTTGTTTCCAGTTAATTCCAGTATACTGCAGTCTAATCAATTCTTACAATGGTGAGCCACTATGAATGGAGTAAAACAGTCAAAGTAACTTCCAAAACCCCTTAAAAACCTTGCATCAGCAGTCAGACTACGTGTGTTCTACAAAGAATCTACAGAATAGCAGCATTTCATTCAACTACATGAATTCTATGGACTACAAAATAGCAGTGTTTTCATTCCAGTGCAGCACTCCATGTTTCGTTCAACTACATATGCTCTATAGAGCAAGTATTCCAAGCAACCTTATCAGCAACACTTTAGAACTTCAACAGAAACAGCTGCAGTAAGTAACAGTTTTAGTGCAGCAGCCAGCTTAACTTCAATGTTTCATTAACAGTTTACAGTAACATTTTTTTTCAGTTTATCAGTTTCATAATAGACTTTCAGCAGCATACCAGTGTTTTTCCATAAATAAAGACTGTAAACTCGATACAGAATAAGCCAGAAATGGCTGCACTACAGTTTCTCATTACAGAGCAGACCCTTCAGTAAGATAGCAGTACTTCATGCAAAAAATGGACAGAGCAGACAACCTCTACATACAGTAATTGCAGCTGTTAAACAAAGTGCACATCACCAGTGTTTACTTCAGAAAAAGCCTCAATGGACTTCAACATGACAGCACTAAATCAAAACACTTCAGCAGTGTTCATTCAGAACCTAAAATACATTATCCAGTTAACAGCTATTTCCACAAACTTTCAAGATTCCAGTGTGACATCACACACCCCAAAAGCAATAAAAACATTTAAAAAGCTATAGGAGACATAACACATTCTTCCAGGATCATAAACTTATGTAACACTTTATATGCACTTTTTAGTTAACAGCTCAAAAAAGTTTAAATTCATTAGTAAAAGTCATTTGCATACTTGTATTAACATGTCAAGTAATACTTCCAGTTAAAACATCAGTGAATATTTGGTTTAAATTTAAAACCTGGGTAAAGAAGTCTAAAAAATTGTGTTCCAGAAATGTTTTTTTTTTTAAAGTTAAAGGTTATTAGTTCAGGAATGTTAAATATTTCTAAACATGAAAGGGTTAAATCACAGAAGCAGGCTATCAGTACGGTTTCAGACACACGTTCTTGTGTAAATGCTTCAGCACATACAATTCAACCTACAAAGTGAAGTTGTAGTACAGTTCCATATACAGATGTTCAGAATGTAATAATAAATTCTTGTTTACATGTAATTCAAAATGCAGAATTAAGTTGCAGTATTAAACATAGAGACATCAACACAGTTAATGTACATAACATGCAGGCAATGTCTCAATTTCACATTATTTCACATAGTTTCTTCTTTTCAGAAGCAAGTGCAAATATTGCATTAAGGGGGAATAAGATGGCTCAGAGTGCAGATTTTGATAAAGTAAATTCCAGCATAAAGGAAAAAAAGACTTCAGTGCAAAGTAAAATTGCTACCATTTCAAAGCAAAATAAAGAAAAAATGCATTCCATAGCTATCTATAAAGGCTGTGGCAGTCTAGCACCAAACCAGGGCATTAATCTGCCATTGTTTAAGGTTAAAAGATGACAATATTTCATTGTTTACTGACAAATCAACTTCAGTTACACACAGATCTTTATTAAAGGACGCAAATACATTTTTGTCAGGATTTAAATTGTCAAAGATTACAGCAGCTAACAGTCCAATGTGTAGCAGCTCTGTACTAGGTATGAACGTCATCAGAGTTATATGTTGTTTTAGACTTCAGTAACAAGATTTTATAGAAGTATAAAAATGCTACATAATGTATAGTAGTGTACACAGATGACACTTGTAAGAGTTTGCATGCAGTAGTTTGTGCAAATGTACAGATTTTAAAAAACTGGTTATGACAGAAACATGCAGATTTATGGGTTAAAGATAAAATAAATTCCAGTTCAGCTGAATCAGCTAAAGTGCTCAGAAAGACATATTGGGTGTGGCCAGTTAGAAAAAAGAATAACCATATACATCTATGTCTTGTAAGGTATTTCAGAAATGACAGTCAAGTTAATTTGCAGAATAAAGGGTTTACATATACAGATTTGGCAAATACATTTTTTGTGTTATTGTTTTGTTTAGCAGTCATTAGTTAAGAGCTTTGTATTAAAGTGTTGCAATGCATAAACAATATCTTAATATAGACAGAGACAAAAAAAAGTATTCAGGCATAAAAACAGTACAGCATATGGGTCATTAAAGCCACAGGTTCAATTCTTATGTTATAAAGAACAGACAAGTAAACTTATAAAATCAGATCCGTTTAAATCTGGTAATAAATGTGTTTATGTAATCAGTTTAAGACTGTAAATATTTCATACAGAAATGGCAGTTTACCAAGCACATCAGATCAGATTACAGCCAGTTTAGCAAGCTGAATTAAAGACACTACTGTATGCCATAATGCAGCATGGTGAAGATCAATTTAATGCAGTTACAGATTTTACTATTTATCTAAAACAATTGTAGACAGTAATGATAAATTCTTGCAACATTTAGTAGTACTAAAAAGTTAAATTACATCGGCTAAAGAAATGGTTATGGTGAGACAGTGGTGGAGCTTCACTCACAGAACAGCATGTTATAATCGGAGGGCAACAAGATTAAATGTAAAACGTTCCACAGTTAAAATTTATTTTATATAGGTGCAGAAATGCACAGTGTTATATTACTACTTTAGTTTCATTTGAGGTTGTCAGTTTGCTTACAGACTTGCAAGAGTTTGTTAGCAGCAAATGTAAATAAAGTCAGCACAATAAGCAATGCTATCAGTTTATAATTGTTAAATATGCAAATGTTATTTTAAGGACCTGATACTAAATACAATCAAGAACTTTAGCCAGCTGCTCAAGAAATGAAAAGAAGAGGTTTAAAAGGCCTAACTATAAAAAGGGCACCTCAACATTAAAGCAGGCCTTCCTTTACCTCATCAGTGACTGGGACAATGCAGAGTAAACTTTGACAGTAGCTGTGGTGTAGAAGTTGACTGTCTATGTGTTTCAGTTATTTCTTCAATGTTTGTTTAAAGTTACAATATATGACTTAAAGCAAGTATGTATGTTTTCAGATAGTTATTTCACAGTACTAGTTTTCAGTTTATCAGTTAAAGCAACTATGTATGTTTCCGACAGTTATATAACAATACTAGTTTCAGTTTATGTTTTTATGTATACTCAGACAATACTGACAGGAAAACAGATTTCAGTTTATTTTTTATCTGTGTTCAGGTAACACTGTCAAAATGTTCTCATGTTTTCAGACAATTGTACAACAGTACTAGTTTTCAGTTTATCTATGTTCAGACAATACTGAAAGGAAAAGTTACTAATAGTTTAATGTACTAGTTTTCAGTTATGCTTTTATCTGTGTTCGGTTAACACTGGCAAAAGATATTCTTTTAGTATTAGTTTAGTTACTTTCCAGAATATACACAGCTATTTTAAATGTTCAGTATACGCTAATGTAAATTTCAGTCAAGATTCAGAATATGACCTTCATATTCAGTTATATGTTCAGTATAGTACATTTCAGTCAAATCTCAAAATATAGAAATAATACTCAGTTACTTCACATTATTCAGTTATTAGTTTTAAGGATAAAGTAGCAAAATCACATTATTTAGTCATTAGTTAAAGGTAAAGTGACAGACTTATTTGTAACAGGCTTATTACATCATCCTTTACATTATTCAGTCATTAGTTAAGGGTAAAGTGACAGAATTATTATTACAGGCTTATTAAGTTAAATTATCTAAAATAATAGGTAGTATTAGTTATTCAGTATACTCAAGGCATAACATGGCAGACTTTATTTGTTGATTAATCTACAGATTACAGTACACTTTACATAATTATTGTACATTAGTCAGAAAGTTATAAAAGACATTAACAGAAAATGTAAAGTTATAGACCTGAAATACAGAAAGCATAAGTTTTAGTAAATTATTAAGATAAGTTATCTAAAGAATAGGTATCAATAGTTATTTAGTGCACTCAAGACATAACAGGGCAAGCTTAATTTATTAATTAGTTTACAGATTACAGTGCACCTTTACAGATTACAGTGTATTTTACATAATTATTGTACATTAGTCAGAAATTTAAAAGGGCATTAACAAAAAATGCAAATGTATAGATTTGAAATACAGAACTCATAAATATTCATAGAATATTTCAGACAAGTTTAGGAGGCAGACATCTATTACAGCACATAAAAGTTAAAAAAGGTAAATTGCATTATAGAGCAAATACAAATAAAAATGTATAGACACAAGTTAATACAGTATATTTTAATTATGCTTCAAGACCAGTTATAGAGTTATCTCTTTAGTGCCGATTTCAATTAGTCTTCAGAAAATAGCCATCATGCTTCAAAGGGTATACAATAAAAAGAAACAGTACAATGTTTAAAGATTTAAATCTATGAAGAACGGGAAAAAGTTTTAATTGCTATAAGAGAGAGACATAATGTACACTAAGGCACCATTCATAAGGTAAAAATATAGGCAATAAACATTGTAACTTTGCTATTACAGAATACCGAGCTATGGAAAAAATAGACAGGGTTAACAGTTCGTACTCTGTCTAACTTAAATAAAAATTCACAAAGACATGTTAAAGATGTGTACACTCATTTTCAGAATAATGTACAGGTTTTGAATATATCATTCATACATCAAAACTTAGACTGAATACTCTGAATCTAGGTAATATGGAAACTAATGCATAACGTTAACAGACTTCCGGCCTGGTGGTCAAAATTAAAATTGAAAGTTTATTCACCAGATAAAGAAAAACAATTGCCTAGTTATAATTAAATCATAAAGTTAAGAGACTTCAATCCAAGCAGGCCATAAATGCTTAAGTGACACCTAGTGGTCACAATTAAAATTGCAGATTTATTTACCAAATAAAGAAAATTGATTTTCAGATTATGAGTCAGGTAGCATAAAGTCGTATACAGTAGTTAGCAATACAAATGTAAGGTAACTTCAAAAGTAGGTCCATGTAGACTTTCATCAGGGACCACAGGGGTAACTGTTAGATTAAGGACTTCCATTTTAAAGTAGTTATTAGGCATTAGACAGACTAAAAGGTAAAATGTGTTTCATTTAAAAGACAGTTAAGCAGAAGGGAAGAATAACCTTGCTGGTCAAGCATGAGACATGACAGTTACCAAGGGGAAGCTGCAGACTGTTCTTTTTCTGTTCTCTTTCTCAAGGGAAGAATCAAGGAAATGTTAGATAATGGGACAACTAGGCCCCTTAAAGACTGAAAAACAAGACAAGGCCTGAGAACCAAGGTTAAAGAGGCATGTAAAGCATTACAGGCCTTTGACAATATACTTGAGATACATTTTAGGAAGTCATTTAGTTAGTTCAACCTGACTTTACAGAAAAGATTAAGCTACAATACAGACACTCGAGCCTGAGTACAGAAGACAGGTCAAATAAAGACTATTTCAGTTTACATTCTTCAGAACAATCAGAATATGCGGTGCAGTAACTTTGGATATATTTAGCAGCACTGTTACTACTAAAAAGCATCCCAGCATTTCTGCAGACTGTTATTGTTTATCAGCACTGTTAATGAAGACAGTATTTGGATACTGTGAACATCTAATAAAGCCTCATTAAATGAACTGCAGTGCTTGGAGAATTCATTCTGAAAAGTAGACAAGACTTGTCCCATAAAGGAGAGACTGGCACCTGTTCAGCATGAGTTTGGATAATTAACAGATAAAGACTTTTGTTTCAGTCGTTTCCAGTTAATTCCAGTATACTACAGTCTAATCAATCCTTACAATGGTGAGCCACTATGAATGGGGTAAAACAGTTAAAGTAACCCCCAAAATCCCTTAAAAACCTTGCATCAGCAGTTCTACAGAAAAATCTACAGAATAGCAGCATTTCATTCAACTACTGTACATGTGTTCTATGGACTACAAAACAGCAGTGTTTTCATTCCAGTGCAGCACTCCATGTTTCATTCAATTACATGTGTTCTACAGAGCAAGTATTCCAAACAACCTCATCAGCAACATTTCAGAACTTCAACAGAAACAGCTGTAGTAAGTAAGAGTTTTAGTGCAGCAGCCAGCTCAACTTCAAGGTTTCATTAACAGTTTACAGTGACATTTTTTCCAGTCTATCAGTTTCATAATAGACTTTTCAGCAGCATACCAGTGTTTTTCCATAAATAAAGACTGTAAACTCTATACAGAATAAGCCAGAAATGATAGCACTACAGTTTCTCTTTACAGAGCAGACCTTTCAGTAAGATAGCACTACTTCATGCAAAAAATGGACAGAACAGATTACCTCTACATACAGTAATTGCAGGTGTTAAACAAATTGCACAGCACCAGTGTTTACTTCAGAAAAAGCCCCAAAGAACTTCAACAGGCCAGCACTAAATCAACAAACTTCAGCAGTGTTCATTCAGAATATAAAATATATTATCCAGTTAACAGCTATCTCCACAAACTTTCAAGTTTCCAGTGTGATGTCACACAGCCCAGAATCAAGAAAAACATTTAAAAAGCTACAGGCGACATAACACATTCTTCCAGGATCATAAAGTTATGTAAGAGTTTATATGCACATTTTAGTTAATAGCTCAAAAAAGTTTAAATTCATCAGTAAATGTAATTTGCATACCTGTAATACTTCCACAGTTAAAACATCAGTAAATATTTGGTTTAAATTTAAAACCTTGGTAAAGACGTCTAAAATATTGTGTAACAGAAATGTTTTTTTTTAAGTTGAAGCTTATTAGTTCAGGAATGTTAAATATTTCTAAATGCAAAAGGAATACATCACAGAAGCAGGCTATCAGTATGGTTTTATACACAAGTTTGTGTGTAAATGCTTCAGCACATATAATTCAACCTACAAAGTTAAGTTGTAGTACGGTTTCACATACAGATGTTCAGACTGTAATAAATTCTTGTTTATATGTAATTCAAAATGCAGAATTAAGTTACAGTATTAGACATACAGACATCAACACAGTTAATGTACATAACATAGGCAATGCCTCAATTTCACATTATTTCATGTAGTTTCTTGTTTTCAAAAGCAAGTGCAAATATTGCACTAAGGGGGAATAACATGGATCAGAGTGCAGATTTTGATAAAGTAAATTCCAGCATAACTGAAAAACAAACTTTAGCGCAAAGTAAAATTGCTAGTTTCAAAACAAAAAACAAGAAAAAATGCATTCCATAGCTATCTATAAAGGATGTGGCAGTCTAGCAACAAAACAGAGCATCAATCTGTCATTGTTTAAGGTTAAAAATGGCAATATTTCATTGTTTACAGACAAATCGACTTCAGTTTCAAATAGATCTTTATTAAAGGACACAAATGCAGTTTTGTTAGGATTTAAAGTGTCAAAGATTACAACAACTAACAGTTCAATGTGTAGCAGCTCTGTACCAGGTGTGAACATGTCATCAGGGTTATATGTTGTTTTAGACTTCAGTAACAAGATTTTATGGAAATATAACAATACTACAGAACCTATAGTAGTGTACACAGATGACAGTTGTAAGAATTAGTATGTAGTAGTCTGTGCAAATGTTCAGATTTTAAAACATTGGTTACTATAGAAACATGCAGATTTATGCGTTAAAGATAAAATAAATTCCACTTCAGCTGACACAGCTAAAGTGCTCAGAAAGACATATTGGGTGCGGCCAGTTAGAAAAAAAGAATAACCGTATACATCTATGTCTTGTAAGGTATATCAGAAATGACAGTCAAGGTAATTCACAGAATAAAGGGTTTACAGTTACAGATTTGGCAAATAAAATATTTGTGTTATTGTTTTGTTTAGCAGTCATTAGTTAAGAGCTTTGTATTAAAGTGTTGCACTGCATAAACAATATCTTAATACAGACAGAGACAAAAAAAGCATTCAGGCATAAAAACAGTACAGTATATGTGTCATTAAAGCCACATGTTCAATTATTATGTTATAAAGAACAGACAAGTAAACTTATAAAATCAGATCCATTTATATCTGGTAATAAATGTGGTTATGTAATCAGTTTAAGACTATATATTTCATACAGAAATGGCAGTTTACCAAGCTCATCAGATCAGATTACAGCCAGCTTAGCAAGCTAAATTAAAGACAGTACTGTATGCCATAATGCAGTATGGCAAAGTTCAATTTAATGCAGTTAGTTTTTACTATATATCCAAGAAAATTGTAGACAGTAATGATAAATTCTTGCAGCATTCAGTAGTACTGAAAAGTTAAATGACATCAGCTAAACGAATGGTTATGGTGAGACAGTGGGTGGAGTTTCATTCACAGAACAGTATGTTAAAATCTGAGGGTCACATGATTATATGTAAAAAGTTCCACAGTTAAAATTAATGTTATATAGGTGCAGAGATGCACAGTGTTACATAACTACTTTAGTTTCATTTGAGATTATCAGTTTACTTACAGACTTGCAAGAGTTTATTAGCAGCAAATGTTTATTTCATGCAGACAAATGTAAATAAAGTCAGCACAATAGTTTATAATTTTTAAATATGCAAATGTTATTTTAAGGACCTGATACTAAATACAATCAAGAACTGTAGCCATTCAGCCTTGCACAAGAAACAAAAAGAAGAGGTTTAAAAGGCCTAACTATAAAAAGGGCACTTCAACATTAAAGCAGGCCTTCCTTTACCTCATCAGTGACTGGGACAATGCAGAGTAAAATTTGGCAGGGGCTGTGGTGCAGAAGTTGTCTGTCTCATGTGTTTCAGTTATTTCTTCAATGTTTGTTTAAAGTTAAAATATATGAGTTAAAGAAGTATGTATGTTTTCAGACAGTTATTTAACAGTACTAGTTTTCAGTTTCTCAGTTAAAGTGGGTCTATATTATAAGCGCTAATGCTTAGGTTGTCGAATATAGCATGATCGATACCAATTAAGTGAATGCACAATTCACTGAAACCTCAAAACTCGGAAATACACATCACCGAATTATTTTGTTTGGCTAACACCATTCCACCCAGTGACGAAAATAAAACATACTTCCCACTACACCGCTCACTATATACTGCCCACCCAAACAAAATAAATAAACCACATACATACACTAACCTAAACCCTACTTCTAAACCTACACTAACCCTTACATACATTACTATCTATGCACTTACCTTAACCCGCACCCTAACCCTAAGGTCCGTAACTATCGCACACTTACCTTAATTAGCTATACCCAAACAAAATAAATAATCCACACACATACACTTAAAAAAAAACCCTACTTCTAACCCTTACATACATTACTATCTATGCACTTACCTTAACCCGCACCCTAACCCTAAGGTCCATAACTATCGCACACTTACCTTACGAAGCTATACCGCAGAAGGGCCAACTGTGCCGAATCGGGATTTTGAATTTTGCAGTTTCCGGTGTTTGGTGTACTCATGGTTTGCTTAATAGGTGTCTATCATGCCATATTCGACAACCGTAGCATTCACACTTGCAATATAGACCCATTAAAGCAAGTATGTATGTTTCTGACAGTTATATAACAGTACTAGTTTCAGTTTATGTTTTTATGTATGTTCAGACAATACTGACAGGAAAACAGATTTCAGTTTATTTTTTATCTGTGTTCAGGTAACACTGTCAAAATGTTCTCATGTTTTCAGAAAATTGTACAACAGTACTAGTTTTCAGTTTATCTATGTCAGACAATACTGAAAGGAAAAGATACTAATAGTTTAATGTACTAGTTTTCAGTTATGCTTCTATCTGTATTCAATTAACACTGGCAAAAGATCCTCCCCAGGATTCACTACTCTTCCGTGTAAGACTAGATTAGTCTTACACGAAAGCGCCAGTCTAAGAGTATGATGGCAGCGTGCAATGCATATTAATAAGGGCACGCTGCCTCAACTCTAAAGCTTACACGGAGCGGGACAAGTGTAGGGGGCGTGTCGGACTGCCGAGCAGTCCAAAAATCCACGCCCCTGAAATGAAGAAACTCGAGAAATTTTGACTTACATGAGCGAGTCTACTCACATGTGTACATTGTAACACTACACTCCTCCATATGTTAAACCACATACAAATGTAAAAATTAAAAGACATTTTTTTGTTTTATTTCCAGTATAGCTGCCCGTATTTGCGCGTGTTTATGCAGGTTTGCCCATTGCTTAGCTACAGTTAGCAGCTTAGACACCGAAGAGGATAATAAGAAAAATGTATGCAAATTAAGCAAAATAGCGATAGCGCAGTGGTTAGAGCCTTCGGACAAAGAGGAGGCATTCCTGGTTCGAGTCCCACTACTGCACGTTCCATCTTCTGTTGGAAATCTGTATACAAAAATATTTCCTGACATTTGTTATGTATACGTTTTGTAAAAAGCATTGAAATGTTAAATGTAGTAGTGAACGAATTATATACATATGAAGGTGAAATGGTTATGCATTCTGAGGCATGAGTACCTTATTTTAAACAATGTATACCTTATTTTAAGCAATATAAAGTACTGCTAAGCACATTTTACCAGTATTGAGCATATTTAAATGAAATTGCTCATAGCTGCACACCACATTAACTAGCGCAATGTCTTTGCATGTAGCTGCGCACCGCGCCAACCAGCGCAACCACAACCTATTTGCGCGTAGCTGCGCACCATGCTAACCAGCGCAACGTCGAGCAACGTTAGGCAAAGTCACGCAAAGTTGAGCAAAGTCGGCTAAACACGGCCATACCTCCTTTACTGTACCTTAACCAGTCAGGTCTGCCCAGTAGGAAAATAAAAAGCAGTGACAGGGCTCGAACTCAGGATACTGTGCACTATAGTCACAGTCCTGAACCACTAATCCATGACAGCATTTCATAACCATGCACTTTCAACAGACACATATCTATCAAAGGAATTTTAAACATTGCCAGCATCAGCTAAGCAGGTGTGCCTACAGCTGAGGTTTTTCAAAACTGGCCAATCACAAATAAGTGCAGGAAATGAGACATATTTATGCTCCACAGGCGGGAATACTTGCTATAACTGGTTGTTGCTTCCTTCTGCAGTCAGCATGGCCGGTGTTGGAGAAGGCACTCGATTTAGAGTGCAACGCTGGGGCATTAGGAGTCCAGAGTAATGGTTTGGCTCCTTGTCCACAGTCATGAGGAAAGACTCCTGCGGGGCCAGTACCAGGGTACCCAATATAAAATGGAGGTCTGGAACAGTCTTGCTCGTGATCTCACCAGTGCCACTGATGTTTCTCAGACTGGTGAGCAGGTCAGGCACCATTATTCTAACCTGAAGTGATGTAAGGAGGATCAACTGGACCAGTGGATCCAGGAATCCCGAGCGATGCCTAATGCCCCAGTACTGAGTAAGTAGCCATTGTATTAAGTAGTTAAGAATTACTATGCTTGTCTATACTATGGATAGGTATGTCTCAATATCTGCATTTACTTCACAGCTGCAGGTGTTCGGGCTATGAATCAGCAAGCCCATGAAGATAGGCTGCAAAGGCTGTGTCATCAGGCAGGTTACTAATTATTCTGCATGTACTGTTATATAAAATAAATGAGAGAGCCTTCAAAAAGTGTTTTAACCCAATAAATAAAGGTGTAATAATCCTTTAATAAATGTATAATTCCTGGAGTGCGTCTGTGTCATTTTCTTTGATATGTTGTTGTACTGTTACATTCTACAAATAGTAGTGTTGTATTAAGCTGTGTTAACCCACACTTGAGTAGGCCCATATAACGTGGGTGAAGGGAGTGCCAGTAGCTTTTATGCATATTTACAGCCCTCAACTGTTGGTTCATGCCCAGCATGTACAGGTTAATCTGGCACATGAGTAGCTTGGTATTGTGTTCCCCAGAAATGTCAGTGTGCTGCCAGAAATGTAGGGAGCTGTTAACATATAACTGATACTTTCACCTGAACATATCTAGATAATTATATAAAAGTAGAGCTGTCAGTGTACCATCTTAGCAGTAGTGTGTGTGAGCAACTCTCAAAATATGTAGCAGCAACATCTGCATCTTGGACAGTTTGTAAGATACAGCTCATGTATATAATGATCTAGCAAAATCCAATTGCACAATATAAGGACACTGGGTAGTGTAATAATACATGTAAGGGGCATATAACTGCAGTTAATAGGAATGTAGTGAAAAGTAGAAGGATATATAAGTTGTTAATTGAGCTATCTTTTTCCACCCTACTGTATGTGCATAAAAAATGCAATTTCACACCTCAGTCGGTATGTCTAATCTCAAACATTTGTTGGGACATATGTCCTATTGGTTTATAAATATTTGCATTTATTTCTATGTATGTGCCCTGTTAAAATACCACAATATTGATGGCCTGTTGCCATCAATTCAACCTGCATGCTGTTGTAATGTCCACTATTGTTCTATATATGCATGTGTTATGCTTGCTTTTCAACTGTTGAAAATCTGGTGTGTTGGGTTAATGGGAATACTTCTGCATGCTGTTATAACTAATTGGGAATGCTGTTGACTGTTACAAACCCATATCTTTATTCATCATCATCATCATCATCATCATCATCATCATCATCATCATCTTCTTTCAGCTGTTCCCATTAGGGGTCGCCACAGCAGATCATCTGTTTCCATTTCTTCCTGTCCTCTGCATCATGCTCTTTCACACCAACCGCCTGCATGTCCTCTCTCACCACATCCATAAACCTCATCTTAGGCCTTCCTCTTTTCCTCTTACCTGGCAGCCCCATCCTTAGCATCCTTTTCCCAATATACCCAGCATCCCTCCTTAGTACATGTCCAAACCAACGCAATCTCGCCTCTCTTGCTTTGTGTCCAAACTGTCCAACCTGTGTTGACCCTCTAATATACTGATTCCTAATCCTGTCCATCTTAGTCACACCCAGTGCAAATCTTAACATCTTTAACTCTGCCACATCCAGCTCTGACTCCTGCCTTTTCGACAATGCTACCGTCTCCAACCCATATAACATAGCTGGTCTCACTACCCTCTTGTAGGCCTTCCCTTTCACTCTTATTGGTACCCGTCTGTCACAAATCACTCCTGACACTCTTCTCCACCCATTCCACCCTGCCTGTACTCTCTTCTTCACCTCTCTTCCACACTCACCATTACTCTGAACTGTTGATCCCAAGTACTTAAACTCATCCACCTTTACCAACTCTACTCCCTGCATCCTCACCATTCCTCTACCCTCCCTCTCATTTACACACATATATTCTGTTTTAGCCCTGCTGACCTTCATTCCTCTCCTCTCTAAAGCATATCTCCACCTCTCCAGGGTCTCCTCAACCTCGTCCCTACTCTCACTACATATCACAATGTCATCTGCAAACATCATAGTTCACAGGGCCTCCTGTCTAATCTCATCTGTCAACCTGTCCATCACCACTGCAAATAAGAAAGGGCTCAGAGCTGATCCTTGATGACCCCATATCTTTATCAAACTCTCCAAAACATAGTTCATATGGGAAGGCTGGTCCCAGCAGACCCACCTGTCCCACCTCAGCTGGCCATGGCACCTGGCACCAGCAGGTCCGATGTCCAGCCTGGGAACTCCTCCTCCATTGGCCCTGTGTCACCTTCGGGTAGAAGCACTGCAGGGGATGGGGCTTGGCCTCCCCATGCAAGCATGGGCAGAGGAGGGCCACCTATCACCCTTTGAACGGTCCAGGCTGTGGTGCGTAGAGAGATTGAATGTTCTGTTGCATAACCTCTATGCCAGCTTGAGGCATGAGTGGTGCAACTCCCGGGTCAGCCTGCCCCTCCTACACAGCCCCCAGCACAGCCACCCTCTGGGCTGTGAAGGTGCAGTGGTGACTGTCCATGGGTGGGGACCTCAGTCCCACTGTTTCCATCTGGGGGCTCATGGGCTTGCAATTTCCAAACATCCCTCCCCATCAAAGGTGTTCACCCACCACATGTGTCATATACCGCCCCTGTACCTCCCCAAATATACCTACTTCCCCTACCCCACATTCCACTCTCACCTGAAAAAAAAGGGCAATCTGCTCCCAAAAAAAAAAATACGCTCCATACATAGCTGCCCGATTTGCACACATGTCCACTGGACACATAAAATGTTATTTAACTGGCATTACAACATACTTTGTTGTCCTCACCCCTCTCTCAGGGTTTGAAGGTTTCATATCTACCTCCAAATTTATTCCATATGCACAGCTGTTGCTGTTAAAGAAATGGGCAGCTATGGACCTTCCCTACACCCATCCTGCACATCCCGAGCTATTTTCCATACTGTCTTTCCCTCTTTGTGCCCCTTTTTCACCACTTTCCTATCTCCCCATTTTTCTTTTCTTTCAAAGAAATGAGCGTGGGGGTTAGCAGGAGTAAGCACTATTAAGAAGTAGTTAGCGGGTTTGCATGAGTTTGTGCTTGTTTGCGCTTAGCTAAGCATTGCTAAGCATTGTGCAAAACCGCCCAAACCCACTTACAACTGCTTAAAAGTGCCTTAGTCACTCTGTATGTGAGGGCCCTTGTTCTGCTCAGCAGCAAAATAAAACACCTCTGTCAGTCTCGAACCCCAGACCTTGTACACACTACACAACATGAAGTACCACTAAGCCACGGTAGATATACATCAAGTTGGTGCTTAAATAAATACATCATGCATCAGAATGAGTGAATGTAAAGGAAAAATAGGAAAACCATACCACACAACTTGTTCTGTGGATGTTTACCAACAGTCATCGTATGATTACATTACATTACTGTGATAAGAGAAGCAGCCATTCTAGCAGGTAATAATGTTACACCATCACTTTACAACCCCACACAGTACCACAGCAGGACCAACACTGGCATATCTGTTTAGGGCAGAGGCCATACCTCCCAACTGTCCCTAATTTTCAGGGATGTCCCTGATTTTGAAACAAATTTTAGCTCTGTCCCTCTGAATCCCTCCGAAAACTACTGACTTTGGCCAGAAAGGTTGTGAATTACACTTAATGAGTAATGACAATAATTAAGAGTTAGACACTTCTTTTACTTCAGAAAAGGTGTATTAATTCATATGCTCTGATTCTCTCAATGTCTCAACTTACTGGCACTAATATTTTAAAGGTGTCCCTGATTGTCCCTGACTTTTTCTTTACTTTTCCCTGAGTCTGTTCAAATATGTACCTGAGTGGTTGAGGTCTGGCAGAGGCAGAAACACAGAGGCATATCAGTCTTTCTGCTGTTACACACTGTGCAAATAGCTGTGGAAGGAGTTTCGGAAGCATACCCTTATGTAGGAATACAACACTGAAATACAAATGGATGTAGCCATGTACTGGTAGCAACCAACTGTAAGAATGCCATTGCTCTATTGCTGAAAAGACCTGTGTGGTGCAGAGACAAAAAAATAACAGGCTATTCTCTGGCTATCATGTGGATAGGTCCACAGCTGGGAGTTATGCAGATAGACTACTTGCCTTGATAAACTAACATGTACACAGCAACCCTGTAAGGTAGCAAGATAAAATCCACACAATACTACTTACGTTCTCTGTACTTCTGCAACCCTACCCAAATGTAGAATATACCTGTGTGTGCAGGGTCTTCCTAGGATGTAGGTAAGCATACTCGCAGTACTGAAATGTGTCCAGTTTTTCTGAGCAGCTTGTGCTATGCTAATGTCAACACTAAAAAAGCACAAACTGTTTAGAACTGAGTAAATGAATATTCACAGTATAGCAGTTCACAAACAATTCTTGTGCCAAAGGAATACATCTCAATAACTAGCTTTGTATGGCAGTTAATCATAAAAGTTAAAAAGAAAGTACATATTTCCATGTATCTTGGGGTAGCATTTTGAGGGGTGAGTAAATTTCTACACTGACAAGTGGGTACTGGAAGCAGCAACATTAGGTCTGAGTACAAAATGTAAATCTCTGGCTATACCTCTGGCTTCTGATATAAGAACATTACCAACCTTCTGTCTTAAACAATGATGTCCACAGCAAACAAGGATGATCTCCATCTTGGAAAGCTGAAAGGGCCACTCCTACATGAGTTAGCAATTTATAGTACTGGGTTGCTATGACAGTGATTACTGCAATTACTATACAGCAGGCTGCATGCAGTTAGCAAATGGTGGCCACTAATTGGTGCAGAGGCCATCACATGCTCATGTGCAAATTCCTACAAAAGCAGGCTGCAATCTCTGCCAACAAACTCAATCACTCTATTGCAGAGACTGACAGAGAGAGAGAGAGAGAGAGAGAGAGAGAGAGAGACAGACAGACAGAGAAAAGGAAAAAGAAAAAGAAATATTACCAAATCATACAAAGGAAAGGTATGTGAAATATATGTATTTACTGGCATGTAGTAGATGTTATTGAAGAATAGTCTACATAATGTGAACCATTGATATGTGGCAGCAGTACTTATTTATGCACAGATGTTCTGCTTAACTACTGCTATGGACAATACAGTGTGTACCTGTGGGCAGTGGGACATACCTGTGAAATGTGTAGCTCAGCATTAAATGTCAAAGATCTGATCCATGTTATCTGTGTTCTGTACAGTAGTGTGGCCAATGGATGTTGGGGGGATTAGCGTTGACATTATATAAACATGGGTGTGACAGAACAACACATGCATGACAGTCATATTAAAGTGTAGCTTAGCATTGGCAACTGCTGTAGCAGTCTAGTATGCTTATCTAGCATCTGTAGTCATATATACCCCCCCAATGTTAGTGTGTGTTCATATGTGACACCTGTTTGTGTTGCAGCAAGGCCCAACAGTTCAGCTGTGAGGTCCAGGGACTTACAACAGTGTGGACCTTGTGTGTGTATGCCACACACATACGGAGAAATATATATGTGTCATATATATTCACATCTGTATATGTGCATAGAGCAGGGGACATATTGCAACTGTTTGTGAAGGGTGGAGATATATATGTTGGTGAAGGTTAGTATGCTCATATTTGTATGCAGGTTTTAGTGTGTGACAAACAAGACAGCATACAGTGCTGGTATATGACATGTGGAGGTTAAACACTGTGGGTGGTTTGTTCAGTTTGCGATGTTGAAGCCAGTGAGGCCTGCTAAAGCTACCTGGGCTGTGAACACCTTCAATGCATTTATCCCAAGACTGTGATTTTATTACATTTCTGTCCACCTTACATCCTTTGTATAATTGATATTCTCACTATGAAAGGTGAAATGTATATGTGCCTACATATATATGTATATGTACACCAATGGATATGTATATGTATATATATATATATATATATATATATATATATATATATATATATATATACACACATATATATATATATATATATATATATATATATATATATATATATATATACACATATATACTCATACACACCTACATCTACTTGTTGCAATATATTCTCTGTACTGTTGACTGACTGTGATGGTCAATATGTTTGTGAATACATCAAAGATATGTATCTGTGGGATAGCTTAGTGGGAAACTGTTTATGTCATGGTATTATGGGTCCTTGCTTTGATCCTAGCAAAAGCTGTGTATTCTGTTGCTAGGCAGAACAAGTGCTATTGCATACAGTGTGATTAAGTCCCTTGGTTTTAACTAGGGTGTGTCATTGGAGGCTAAAGCACTACATCTATGATTATTGATTGGTACCGATGTTGAATCCAAATTCTGTGTGTACTGTAGTACTACTTGAAGCTCTGGGCCTGTACAGCAAAGTATGGTGTACGTCCACATTGCTTGCATCCACTGTTTTGTGTGGTCTCTGTATTCATCACAGATTACATTTCTCAAGATTAAGGTTGTGTAAGTACTGCCACGCAATACTGTATAGTACACACTGAAAGATTATCTGGGTTGTCATACCTTTGTCTCCTGTAATTATGTCTGATGTGTGTGTGGTTATGTCTGTAACATGCCCTTTAACATATGTGTGGTAAAACATATAACTGCGTATCTAGCAACATTCATAGTGTACTACAATAGTATGCGACCTATATTCCCAATTGTGTACATATTTTGGCTATGGGTTTGCCATTAACAAGTTGTATGGTATAATAGTAATACATTTACTGGAGCTTACACTCATTGTGATGGATGATTTATTTCTTTACACATCAGCTTGATGTATATCTGCTGTGGCTAGGTGGTGCATCGTGTTGCATACAGCGTGCCAGGTACTCTTGTATAGTCTTATATAGTGATTTTATTTTGTTGCTGTGCACAACGTGGTTCATTAGATAGAGAGTGAGCAAGGCACTTTCAAGCATTTGTGGGGTGAGCAGTGATAAGTGGCAGTTAAAGTGTTTCACTCTCGGTTAGCTAATAGGTTACTATATATGGCAGTTCAGTGATATCTGTACTGTATAATGTTAAATGTGCCATATGACTTGCTCAGACAAATTTTCGTATTTATGTCTTCCAGGGATCATGGCGCATCACAAGAACCCCAGTTACAGTAGTGCTGAAGATGATATAATTACTAGCAGTATGATTCAGCACTGTCTCATGTTCTCACGAACCAGCCAGGACCAGCAGGAGGAAGGTACTGCAATGTGGCATGATGTTGTCCGCAGGGTAAATGAGGTAGGCCTCCATAACCGGACATATGAGCAGGTACGCCACCACTGCAGTGATCTTCTCAGACATGTCCGTCAGCGTGCTGCTGATGTGCGGAGAAAACAGCTTGCAACAGGAGGTGGTGTTAATATCCATCCCCCCCTCACCAGAGTGGAGGAGCTGCTCCTGAGCCTGGTGGCACCTGCCCAACAACAACAGCAGCAGACATACACCATGATGGAGGTTGGAGCCATCCAGCAAGCACACATGGCATATCTGTCGACTACTGCTATCTGTATTGGTAGATCATGCATATGTGAGATGTGGAGTGTGTCATTCAAAGATGTGGAGCCTGTTGTTGTGCAATACTGCTCATTTGGAACATAATCTGTAGCCCTGTGAATGTAAGCTGTTGTTGTACTATAAGATTGCAAACACACAGTAGCAATGCCACAGTTGTGGCCACTGACAAACTGTCTCATCTCTATGTAGGTCCCTCTGGGTTGACATCAAGGCAGCGGACAGATGCTGGTGAGTGTGTTCTACATTTATTATTGTAAATAAAAAGTGCATGTCATAGTTAAGGTGTAGGCCATGTACACATGTAACACACCTACCCATAATGCATGTTGTGCATGTTTGGTGTAAGAGCACGCACATCTCACTAATGTGATTAGCTGCCCCAAATACATGCAATACCCAGACCATCTCAAACAAATGTGGCTAGACTGTAGTGACCATTGGATAGGCACAGCTGATACTCAACATGCACATAACATACACATCTATGTCATACACATATTTTAACATGCTACACATAAAGGATTCCCAAACCCTCTGTAAAGACACACTCCAGTATCCAAAATCTCATCCACACATTACACATAATATACCTGAGGGGTAGAGGCCTATCATGGGGCATTTAAACACTCTGTAACACACTACACATTCATGTCAGGGAATGCTCCTTATTGGCCTCCTTACAAACTCACATAACAACTGGTTGTGACATGGTGAATGTAGCCAAGGTAGTAGAGTTCCAGCACAGCATGATTAGTGCTGGTTTGGGAAACATTTGTAGCCTTGAGTGACCACATGATGCTTCATGATGATGGCCTATGGTACTATACCCCATCCAGTTATTGTAACCACAGTACTACACATAGCTTTCATTGCTATACACCTTAATGTTGCATGTGTGCACACATATGCACATCTAAACAATATGAATACCAATCACCATTTGCACAACTGACACATATATGTCTTGTGATGCTATTGAGTGGCTAGGTCATATGACACACATTGGGTATGTGTAGTGTTTAAATATGCAGTTGTGTTTCAGCATGCCATGTCATGGATGAGACTGGCATGTCCACAATATGCTCTACACTCACCATACGTACCGTACATTGGGTATGTGGCCAAATGGTATTCCATCAATTATCCATGCACCACTGATGATGTTGTGTGAATACTCATCATGCATGTGCTAAAATGTGTCCACAATTATTTTCTAAAGACACAGAGGCTGTAACCAGCATTGGATACCTATCTGACACACAGATACACATTCAGCAATGGTATGTACACCTGTGAGTTATGGAGCACAGTACATTACAAGGTTATGAATACCTGCACAGCAATGTTGTGTCCATGTATGCATTGTGTTCCAGGAGGAGGGCCATCACCTAATAACAAAACACATGCATCAAAGCCATGTATACTGTTAGTAACAAGGACTGTCTACATTTGCACTGCATGATGTTGAGCAACACATGCCCTGCATGCTGATATGCGTGATATGACTGTTTTGCTTGTGATACTGTTCCCCACCATCACCTGCTATTGTGTATGTTCTGTGATTGCTGGTGTGCGTGTCTGCTTTAGGGAGGAGTGTATTTTTGTGTGTGTGCATGTGTGCATGTGCGGATGTGCGCATGTGGTCTGAAGTCATGTTCAGGTCTTAAAGTGTGTTTCCTGTTTTCCTCTCACAGGTGCTGAGGTGGGGCTGATTCAGTACAGCAGGGAACCTGATGTCACTGAGACAGACAGTGATGATGAGGATAGGTGTGTTGAGGCACAGGCAGGTTTGTCAGGGTCTGTTGTTGGGCCACCAATTGACAGTACACAAGTCTCCACCCCAACCATGCACACAGTCATACTGCATGTACATCCATCATCACCATTGCCCTTAGCTGAGGGACAGTGTATGGTTGGCACTGGCCAGGACAGTGTGGTATCTATGGCACATGTATCAGGACACAGCAGCCATAGCCAGATGTCTGGAATGGTACTACATAGGCAGATGCCCAGGGGTTCTCGTCAGAGCACTGCTGGTCATCATGCCCCTGGCAGATGTGCCACACCTCTTTCTACCACACGGATGTTCCAGGCTGTCATGGAAGCACAGACACAAATGGAGCGGTACACCAGACAGGGACTAAGGGCGCAGAGGGCTCATAACATCTCTGTAATTGACAGTATCCGTGACCTAGCAGGTGCCATATGTAACTACACTGAGGTCATTGATAGACGTTGGGGTGAGACATTGGATGTCCTCCACAATGTCATGTCCATGTGTCAGGACAGTGCAGTATGGTTGACACGTCGACGTGGGCATATGCCAGCAACATCAGCAGCTGGAGGTCGCCATGGACATCCAGCAAGTCACAGCCACTCCCGTAGTGCCAGTACCAGCCCCAGCAATGTTGGGTGGGGGCTGTCTATAGACCGTCCTAGAAGACCACGTGCATGTGGCTCTGGCCAGTCCCAGCAAGGATCTGGATCCAGTGGACATATGTCAACCTCTTCGGATAGTACCCAGTCTGGATTAGTACTTGATACTGTCTGTAGCACCCCTGCCAGGCACAGGTTCCGTATCCATGGCCAGAGATGGTGATCTGTAAAGCCTGTTAGGTAGGTCTGTAGCTGTCTCACAAATCCCCGTAGATGGCAGCCACATGGTGAAACTGTGTGCATGCAGACACACATACATAAACCAGAAACCTGGGGCAAACACATACCCACACACATTACATCAACATTGGCCCATAACAGTACTCATGGCTCTCACACACACATGTCGATTGTATGGCTCAGTGTAGGCCTCTGGCAAACCAACAACACACCCTGTGCATATGATGAAACCTGTTCCATCTCCTGTCATCTGTAACATTGATGCAGGAACAGGCTAACATGGTGCTGATGCACAGGGTGACTTTAATAAAGTATAGCAATGGTTGGATGTGTAGCATGTTGTCAGCAGTAAAGTGTAATGATATCCTTGAAGGTGTAGCTGAGCATGCATGATGCATTAAAGCTGTAATTAGCAATGTTGTATTGTTTTCACCAGTGTTTATTCCAATTGTGTTTTGTTTGCCCATGTGCCACTTGGCTGATGTGTGTAGTTGTGTCAGCATGCGTTATACAGTGGACAGTAAGCGTGGGGTGTGTGCAGCACAGGTTTGCAGGTGTACATTTGTGAACATGGTGGAGGTGCGCTGTCTGCATGTACATGCATATTGGACACATGGGCAGGGTGACATGCCCTGTATTGGCCAGTGTTAACACTCCATAGTTTCTATTGGTGACCAGTATGCATTGTACTACACACATTTTGGAACTTGAGTACGCATGTGTGTGTATGACACGGGTTGACACTGCGCTGTGGGTGATGCTGTTGTTGCTATCTGTCATTGGTTTGCATTACTAAGGTTAACACTGTCCCAGCTGCATAATCCTTTAGTAATGCACACTGTTCACCTACAGGGTTGCATGGACCGTGCTCTCACAAACATAAGAAATTCTCACTTATACAGTAAAAGTGCATTAGTCTCATGGACTCCTGCCATAAACTAAATATATAATAGAAGGTGTGAAGTTGTACCAAAAAAGAGTTACATACCAAGGAGGGATAACCCCTCTGTTCAGTATCATTGGGAAAATACAATCCCTCAATAAACATACAAGGCAAGCTTCAAAATACAAAATGGCAAGGATTCCAAAGACAACACTAAAGCTTTCTTTAGTGTTGTTTATAATCTACAGGGGAAATCTCAGATCGGGTCACAGTTAATGTAAATGGTCACAACGTACACTTATCTGACTGACATTACCAATTCCTTGTCAGACAGTTTGAATTCGGATTTTACCACCCTGTCATTACACAAGGGCCACATTTTCAGACCTGAAGAATGTAAAACCTGATGATTCACAGACACTGTAGTTAAATCAACTCTTTACCACAGTCCGAACCACAGTGGCAATGGTGCTGGACAGTGTCCCTGGCTGTGTCATACACAAGCTGACATATGAAGTCAGCACTCACCTAAACACTCTGACCAGATGCAGCCTCTATACAGGCTACACACTTGTGGAATGATGCATGATAATGGTGTTCACAGTCTACAAGGGTTGAGCTACAACTTCTTCTTCTTCTTCTCCTTTCGGATGCTCCCATTAGGGGTCGCCACAGTAGATCATCTGTTTCCATTTCTTTCTGCCCTCTGCATCTTGCACTGTCACACCATCCACCTGCATGTCCTCTCTCACCACAGCCATAAATCTCATCTTAGGCATTCCTCTTTTCCTGTTACCTGTCGGCTTCATCCTTAGCATCTATTTCACAATATACTCTGCATCCCTCCTCAGCACATGTACAAACCAACTTAATCCTGCCTATCTGGCTTGGTCTACTAACCTTCAAACCTGGCCTGACCCTCTAATATACTTATTCTTAAACCTGTCCACCCTCGTCACACCCAGTGCAAATGTTAACATAAATTGATTAAGGGTAGAACTACAACAGGTCCTGGAAACTCTCACCCTATAAGCCAGACAAATGTTATCTGGAAGGCTATGGAGCACAGCATTATGGAACTCATTAACAAAGATGGTATGAACCTGCAAACACTGCACCATACACACTTAGGTTCTCTAAAGGCCATATCATGGCTTCTATACCTAGTAAACTTCAAGCCAGTTAACAAGGCTATAGGTGAGGAAGGGGAGGTCAACAAAGCCAAGCTATAGCTCACCAGCAATTTATACCCATCCCACATTCTGGTATTATACATAACCTCAAATGACTGACCATAAACGATTGTTAGATGATGGTTTGAGAAACTGACAAACAGATGTAGGACACACAGTAAAATTTGCAGCCTCCATGTACTATTCTATGCCAGTAACAAGTGGTATTCACCTGCACTCAGTCCTGGGACCACTCCTGTTTGGCATATAGCTTTCTTAGGTACAAGCAAACACAGTAGGGATAGGTCTGCCCATGTTTGATGAAAATGCATACTGTAGGCTATACTTTATTCTCCAGATGACACACACATCCTCCAAAAGGGTATCATAGAGACAGATACCTGGTGCCAAACTCATGCTGTAAAGCTATAAGCCAAAGAAAGCATAGTTATCCACTTTTAGAAAACAAAGTATCCCCAGAGTACCACATAGGTAGTAGCCACCAATATGTGGAACAGGTACTAATGTATACATAGAGCCATGTGTTTAGTCATCTCTCCTTTGATAATCACATTACCAAAGGGTTTTGGAAATCCCTCTGTGGAGCACATAAGCAATAAAGGGTTTGCATGCAAATCCACAGAGGTTGTTACACACCTATAATGATTAGTCATCTTTGCCAGACTTTGCTTGCTTTGGAACAGGTTTCAAATATACCTCAAGCATAAACCCCAACTTACACTCTTCAATAGAAACTGTGATGAGTGGATGTGAAACAGAAGATGTAGCCCATGGATCACTGCAGTGGCTAAGCTTGTCACAAGCATACAGAGGTGACCTAAGGTCTGGAAAGCACCAACACGCTCTGGCAAAAATAACAGATGCGTTCATGGAGAAAGCAGAGTACCTACCTATGAAATAATTGAGGTCACATGTATGTATATGGATTTGCCCCACAGCTACCTTACACGTGTAATGCACATACAGTTGTCATTGTGATATGTCATACACTAGAAAAATCAAAACCTTCTCCACATTGACCAACGGTGTCACACACCTGGAGCACACACACAGTCAGCAAGTGCGAGATTCAAACTTCTACCTAACTACACTATGATACTATCAGCAGTATGCATTGACAAGACATGCTATACACATTACTGGGATTTCACTTTTCCACAGGTATATTTGTAGGATTGTGACATCATCAGACTTGTCAAAATGAGTATACCACTTTTAAGGGGTGTGAGTATTCTCCAAAATGGTCACTCCTCTCCAGGGAGACACACACAGTTGGCAAATACAGGATTTAAACCCCTACCTAACTATATTATGATATTACAACAGTACACATTTACAAGACGCACTATACACATTATTTGGGTTTCACCTTTCCACAGGTATATTTGTAGGATGGTGACATCATCAGACTTGTCATAGATGAGTATTCCACTTTTAAGGGGTGTGAGTAGTCTCCAAAAAGGTTGCTCCTCTCCAGGGGAGCACACACACAGCTGGCAAGTGCAAGATTCAAACCCCTACCTAATTACATTATGATATTATAGCAGTATGCATTTACACAATGCACTATACACATTACTAGATTTCACCTTTCCGCAGGTATATTTGTAGGATGGTGACATCATCAGACTTGTCAAAGATGAGTATACCACTTTTAAGGGGTGTGAGTATTCTTCAAAAAGGTTGTTCTTCCCCAGGAAGACACACACAGCTAGCAAGTGCAGGATTCAAACCCCTACCTAACTACATTATGATACTACAGCAGTACACATTTACACAATGTGCTATACACTTTATTGGGATTTCATTTTTCCACAGGTATATTTGTAGGATGGTAACATCATCAGACTTGACAAAGATGAGTAGACCACTTTTAAGGTGTGTGAGTAGTCTCCAAAAAGGTTGCTCTTCCCCAGGGAGACACACAGTTGGCAAGTGGAGGATTCCAACCCCCACCTAACTACATGACAGCAGTACACATTTACACGATGCACTATACACATTACTGGGAGTTCTTTTTTCCACAGGTATATTTGTAGGATGGTGACATCATGAGATGAAAAAGATGAGTATACTACTTTTAAGGGGTGTGAGTAGTCTCCAAAAAGGTTGCTCTCTCCCCAGGGAGAGACAGACGCGCACACACACACACACACACACACACACACACACACACACACACACACACACACACACACACACACACACACACACACACAGCTGGCAAGTGTGCTGTTCTTAATCCAAACTAAGTATGTCTTTACACTTCAGCAAGCAATATGGAGTTACAGGGTGCAATACAGACATTACTTGCTGACAGTTTGCACAAAGGTTTTTTTCACATTTGCTAACCTCAGCAGGCTTATCATACTAGGTGTATTGTGAGTGTATTTTATGCATAGGCCATGACCATATCATATATGGGTTGATGCACCACATGCTGGCACACACAGGGTCAAACCTTGAGTAGCATCTTACCTTCACCTACATGATACTGCAATATAACAGAAAGATGATAAACTTCAACAGTTGGCTGAGCTTCTGGTGTCATTCAAAGGGGAGCCAGTCTCTGTCTGCCTGTGATGACATGATAAACAAGCCTTGTTGCTTCGCTACAGATAGTTTGCACCTGTCACCCCTATGCTTCTGAATACTGACCAAGGCTCTTGCTGTCCCCATATTACCTTTTTTAGGCAAGGCTCTTGCTGTCCCCATATTACCTTTTTTAGGCAAGGCTCAAAGGTTCATAGGTTCATAGGTAGGTACTAGGCTATCGGCCCTGGGGCTTATACAAGCCCAGCCAAAAAGGTACCCAGGCTTTTGCCACCCAAGAAATTTATTTTCCTGTGCCACTGTCAAGCAGAGACACAGAAGTGATCCTCAGGGTGAATTTCCTATTTCCCATTCAATCATCAAGATTTTTCTTGAAGAGTGCTAATGAGGAGCTTTGTTTGATATAGATAGGTAGTTTATTCCGGAGTATGTGAAATCTCTGGGACAGAAATCTATCCCTCCAGCATGTTCTGTTTATTGTGGTGACAAGGTTTAGGTCCCTAGAGCGTGTAGGTTCATAGGTTCATAGGTAGGTACTAGGCTATCTGCCCAAGGGCATTTATAAGCCTAGCCAGAATGTGGTGGCTTTCGCCTCCCTTTTAAATCAATTTCTTGGGCCTCTGTCTAGCAGGGACACTGAAGTGATCCCAGGGGTAAATTTACAATTTGCCATCCACTCGTCAAGATTCCTCTTGAAGAGAGTCTGCCAGGGGCTCTGCCTAACATCAACTGGGATTCTATTCCAGAATGAGGGAAGTCTCTGGGACAGGAATCTATCCCTCCAGCACGTCCTGTTTATTGCTTTGCTGAGGTTTAATTCACTGGAGCATATGGCTCTAAGAGATTTGTTTTTCTTGAGGTGGAGCATGTCCATTAATTCTGGTTTGGACATGGCCTTATACTTCAGGCAGAGATCACCTCTGAGCAGGCAGTAAGCAACCGAGTAGAGCTGGAGTTTCTTTAGTCGAGCTGCATAGGGCATCTCTTTGAGGCCCATGATCCTCTTGGTGAGGTACTTCTGTGGTCTTACCAGCTGTTGCATGTGCCAATTAAGGTACATACCAAATGGGGCATTGTACTCTATTATGGGCCTATGAGTGATGAGTAGAGGGGCACAATGACCTCTCTTGATCTAGAGGTGAACCCTTTCGTGATTAGGTGGGCTACATAGAAGGAATATCTAACCACTTTGGCAATGTGATTATCAAAGGAGGGGTTACTATCTACCTGGGTCCCCAGGTCCCTAATTACATTTTCCGTACCTAGTGGATTACCACCTATGTTGTAATTCGTGGGCACTTTGTTTTTTCCAAAGGGGATGACTATGCATTTTTTGGCATTCAGCTTGAGGCCATGGTTTTGACACCAGGTATCTGTCTCTGTAAGACCCTTCTGGAGGAAGTCTGTGTCAGCCAGAGAGTTGATTATGGCCCCCAGTTTGCAGTCATCTGTGAACGTGGTCAGCCATATTCCTCCTGTGCTTGCCTATACCTCAGAGAAGTATATACTGAACAGGAGGGGTCCCAGGACCGAGACCTGTGGGATGTCACTTGTGACTGGTTTAGAGTTGGACATGGCATCCGCAACTCTGACCATGTGTGTTCTATCTGTGAGCCAGTTGGCCACCCATCTCATGACATAGGGGTTAATGTTCAAACTGGTAAGCTTGTCTATGATACCAGAGTGGGGAATGGTGTCATAGGCCTTAGTGAGGTCCAGGTAGGCTGTGTGGACTACCTTCCCTTCATCTATGGCCTTGGTAACTGTTTCAAAGAATTCAACTAGGTTTAGGAGGCAGGATCTGCCTTTAACAAAGCCGAATTGGGTAGGGTCTAGTGTCTGGAGGTTCCCAATGTCTCTGTTTATGAGTTCCATGATAATTCGCTCCATAGCTTTGCAGACCAGGCTGGTCAGGCTTATAGGGCGATAGTTCCCAGGTTCTGTTGTGGCACCACCTTTGTGGAGCGGGATGACTGTTGCTGTATGCCATTCTTTGGGTACATAGCCTGTGGTAAGGCTGAGTCTGAATGGTGAATTTAGGTGAGGGTTTAGTTCCTTTTGGAGCTCGTGTAAGACGCAGCCTGGGACACCATCCGGTCCCATTGATGCTGTGTTCTTATCTTTGGAGAGGGCTGTTTTTTTTTACCTGCATGTCCATGATGTCTGGGGCTCTGCGTTCTTCTGGGATGGACACGGGCCCTTTTGGGGGTGGGGGGGGTGAAGTTTGCACTGAACTTGTCTGCCAGGATGTTGGCAATGTCAGTTGGTTCAGTGTATTTTTTGCCATTTTTGCAGTAGCTCAGAGCATATCTGAGAGTTGCCACCTAAATGTTTGATATAGCTAAAGAAGGCTTTGTGGTTATCTTTAGATTCCTTAGCAATTTTTCTTTAGAAACTGGCCTTGGATGATTTTATGAGCGATCGTAGTTTCTTGCTAATAATGATCAGTGATGCCTTTCCTTTTTGGAATTTTGCTCTGTCATGTAGTAGTTTCCTCCTTCTGTTGTATAGCTTATTTATGGCCAAGGACCAGCAGACTGGTTTCCTCTTTTTGGAGGAGTGAGTCTTGGTTTTACTTGGGATGGCTCGATCCATGCATCGCTGTAGATGCTCATATAATGCACTTGTAAAGGATTCTGTGGATTGGATAGCATTATCCTGTAGCAAGGGGGCTTTGAAACTTTCCACTTCGGTCTTGAGAAGTGTGACATTTGCTTTTGAAAAGTTTTTCACAGTGGTTTCCTTGACTGGGGGTGGGGTCGGGATGTGGATGTCCAGTGTGATTACTTTATGATCTGATCTTACCAGCAAGGGGTTTACCTCTGGTGTGGAACACTGATCCCCCATGTTGGTGATGATCAGGTCCAGTATGTTGTCACCTCTCGTGGGCATTGTGATCAGCTGTTCCAGGGCGTTTGAGTTTAAAAACTCTAGGAAGAATTGGGCAAAGGAGTTTGTACTTGAGTAATTCTCCCAGTCAATGTTTGGGTAGTTGAAATCTCCTAATATCATGGTGTTTGGTAGGACCTTTATATTTTCCAGTGTTCTCAGGAATGCTGAGTGAGGGTCCTGAGACAAGGTAGGTGATCTATAGCAGGCTACGATCTGACAAGCAGGTTTTCCCACTGTTAGTTGCACTTGGATGGTCTCCGAGGCCTCGTGCTGTGCCACTAACCTGGAGGTGTGGGTATCCTTTATGAAAATGGATCCACCCCCTCCTTTTGTATTTTGGTCCGGGTTTTGGGGCCGCGGCTCGGAGAGATTAGGATTTCTTTAAGTGGAGCATGTCCAACAGCTCTGTGTTTGACATAGCTTTGTATGTTAGGCAGAGATCACCTCTGAGTAGGCGATATGTTACAGAGCTGGAGTGTTTTGAGATGGTCTGTGTAGGGCATGTATTTGAGGCCGCTAATCCTCTTTGCGAGGTATTTCTGTGGGCTTTCCAGTTGTTGTAGATGTCTTGTGAGGTACATACCAAAAGGGGCGTTGTACTCTATAATGGATCTAATGAGTGATGAGTAGAGGGGAACAATGACCTCTTTTTTTCTGCATGAGAAACCTTTTGTGATGAGGTGTGCCATGTAGAAGGATTTCCTGACTACTGTGGTGATGTGATTATCAAAGGAGAGTCTACTGACCGCCTGTGTCCCAAGGTCTCTTATCACACTTTCAGTGTTAAGTATACTACCACCTATGTTGTAGTTCATGGGTGCAGAGTTTTTAACCAAAGGGGATGACAATGCACTTTTTTACATTGAGCTTGAGGCCATGGCTTTGACACCAGGCATCTGTTTCAGTGAGGTCCTTTTGTAGGATGTCCACATCGTTAGTAGTTTTGATTATGGCTCCTAGTTTGCAGTCATCTGGGAAATTCATTAGCCAAAGACCTTCTGTGTTAGCCTGTATTTCAGGGAAGTAGATACCAAACAGGACAGGACACAGGACTGAACCCTGTGGTACTCCACTTGTCACTGGTCTGAAGTCGGACTTGGAGTCTGCTACTTTCACAGTGTGGGTTCTGTCAGTGAGCCAGTTGGCAACCCATCTTGTGACGTAGGGATTTATACCTAGTTTAGTGAGTTTATCTATAATTCCAGAGTGGGGGATGGTATCGAACACCTTGGCAAGATCTAGATAGGCTGTGTGAACCACCTTACCCTTGTCTATGGCTTTGGTGACTACTTCGAAGAAGTCTATTAGGTTTAGGTGACATGATCTGCCTTTTACAAACCTGAAATGGTTGTGGTCCAGAGTCTGGAGATTACCAATGTCTTTGTTTATAAGTTCCATGATGATAAGTTCCAACTCATCAGGCTAATGGGGCGCTAGTTCCTGGGGTCCATGGTGGCTCCCCCCTTGTGTAGTGGGATAACCGTCACTGTGAGCCATTCAGCAGGCACAAAGCCTGAGGTGAGGCTATGACTGAACATGGTACTTAGGTGTGGTGCCAGTTTGTTCTGTAGTTCATGTAGAACACAGCCTGGGCTGTTATCTGGTTCCATGGATGATGTGTTCCTGGCTTTGGAGAGTGGTTTTTACCTGTGCAGCCATGATGACAGCAACTTTGCATTCTTCCGGTATAGAGATGGGCTCTTTCATGGGTGAGAGGGGGGGCAAATTTAGCACTGATCCTATCTGCCAGGATGTTGGCAATATCAGTTGGGTCTGTATATTTAGTACCATTGTGCTGTAACTCAGAGCAGATCTGAGTGTTGCCATTGTGATTCTTGACATAGCTATAGAATGTGGTTTTCTTTAGAATCAGTGGCGATTTTGTTTTCATAACTAGCTTTGGAGGATTTTATCAGGAATTGCAGCTTCTTACTGAGGTTGACCAGGGAGCTCCTCCATTCATGGATTTTACCCTCTTTTGCAACAGTTTCTTCCTTCTGTTGTGCAGTTTGTTTATGGCAGGGGGACCACCAGATTGGCTTCCTTTTCTTGGAGGATAGCATCTTGGTTCTGTTTGGGATAGCAGGATCCATGCACTCATGTAAGTGCTTATAAAGTGCAATTGTGTAGGATTCAGTAGTTGTAACTGTATTGTCCATCTGCATGGGTGTCCTAAAGTTCACCACTTCTGTCTTAAGAAGCACAAAGTTATCTTTGGAGAACATTTTTAACACGGTTTCCTTAATGGGAGGTGGGGGCAGAATGTGGATATGTAGGGTAATTAGCTTATGGTCAGATCGGACCAATGAGGCATTGACTTCAGGTGTGGAACACTGGTCACTCAGGACAAACCAAACCCCGTAACCAACAAAAATAACCACAAAGTGAGCTAAATGCTACTCATTGTCAGAAGTCTCAGCCTCCAGATGCACACACTCAGGGCACTTCTTTGTATGGAGAATATTGATATCTGTGCAGTAACAGAAACCTAGTTCAAGGCTCCAGAGAGCACACCAGCACTACCAGGATTCTACTCATTCCATACCTTCCAGCATCGTGACCTGGATCATAGCACATAGGGTGAGGATGTATCCATATTCATCAGGGATACCTACACCTCTCTCTACATGCTCTCTACAGGATATGTACCCATAGAATGTTGCACAGCAACATTCTTCCCACTCCACCAGGGTGGGGCCACAAAAGACCATTGTCATTCACGCTCTATGAACCTGATGAGTCTGATCTGCAAGGCAATGGAGCCAATCATAATGGAAGTCAACAATAAAGACATTGGGAACCTTCACACAGTTGATCATACCCAGTTTGGCTTTGTCAAATGCAGATCACACCTCCTGAACTGGGTGGATTTCTTTGAGACAGTTACCCAGGCTACAGATGATTGAAATGAGCTCCACACAGCCTACCTATACCTTGCTAAGGCCTTTGACACCATTCCCCAGTCAGGTATCATAGATGAACTCACCAACCTGGGCATGAATCCATACATCACAAGATGGATTGCAAACTAGCTCACAGATAGTTCCCACAAATTAAGAGTTGCTGGCTACGTCAGACTCTACACCGGTAACAACTGGTATCCCCCAGGGTTCAGTCCTCGGGTCCCTCCTGTTTGGTATAGACTTCTCAAAAGTACATGCCAACACAGGAGGGTTATGGTTGACTAAGTTTGCTGGGAACTGTAAAGTATTTACCATAATAGATTCCCCAGATGACACAAATATTCTCCAGAAGGGACTCTATGAGACAGATGTGTGGTGTCAGAATCATGGCCTTAAGCTCAATGTGGAAGAATGCATAGTAATCCCCTTTGGTGAAAACAAAGTACCCACAAACTACCACATAGGTGTTACCCCCTTAAAACTGATAAGATAATAAGGGATCTGGGGACACAAGTAGTCATCTTTCCTTTGACAACCATGTTGCCAAAGTGATTGGGAAATCCTATGTGGCCCACCTAATCAACAAAGGGTTTGCATCAGGATCAAAAGAGGTAGTGGTGGCCCTCTACTCTTAAGTCATCAGACCCATCATTGAGTACAATGCACCATTTTGGATATACTCAACTAAGCATATCCAACAGCTGTAGAGACCACAGAAGTACCTCACCAAGAGAATTACTGGCCTCAAATAGTTGTGTTATGCAACACAACTGGTAAAACTAAATCTGTTCTCCGTTGTGTACCGCCTACTCAGAGGCACACTCTGCCTAACATACAGAGCCATGTCCAACACATAACTGTTGAACATGCTCCATCTATGGATAACAAAATTGAGTCGCACTACACACTCCAGGGATATGAACCTCATCACAACAATAAATACAACATGCTGGTGGGATAGAGTACCATCCCAGACACTTGCCATACTGTGGAACAGAGTCCCAATGTACATCAGACAGAGCCCCTTGCTTACACTCTTCAATAGGAACCTTGATGAGTGGATGGGAAACAGACAATTCATGACAGGCATCACATCAGCAGCCCCACTAGAAAGGGGCTTAGGGTACTAACTATTAGAACTAAGGCTTGGGAGACTACCCAATGGGTTGGTGAAAGCTGCACAACTTGCCTAGACTAATATATGCCTTCGTGAAGATAGTCTACTACATGCCTATGAACCTATGTGACAGGTACATGTCTACAGATAGTAGATGTGTACTTCATTGTACAGTCATGTTGTACAGCAGGCATATGCACCACATACACTGTAATGCTTACAGATACTGGTGGCTGCTATGTACAGTGGGTGAGATGTGCACATCATGTCTTTTGTGCCATTGGGATGTGTGCTGGGTGGGACAGTCCTGGATGGCTCCCTGTCATGGTCACCCTCTTACACACATCTCTGCCCATCCATCTTTGGCTTATTATACTGTGTTCCCCCTACATATATATAGATATATAGGTACATAGGTAGGTAATAGGCTATCTGCCTGAAGGCATATATTAGTATGGCCAGAGTGTGCAGCTATCACCACACATGGGGTTAGTTCCCTAGGCCTCTGTGTAGTAGAGCTGATGAAGTGATCCATGGTGTGACAGTTCTGTTTCACATACACTCATCAAGGCTCCTCTGGAAGAGTGTCAGTTAGGGACTCAGCTTAATGTAGGTTGGGAGCCTGTTCCAAAGCAAAGGAAGTATGTGAGTTAGTAATGTATCCCTCCAACATATTCTATTTATTGTTGTGATGATGATATCCCTAGAGCATGTGGCACAGTGAGCTTGGGTTTACTTCAGATAGCACATGTACATCAGTTCTGCATTGGACATAGACCTGTCTGTTGGGCAGAGATTCCCGAGTAGACAGTATGCAACAGAGTACAGATTGAGTTAAATTCAGTCTTGTTGCATGGGGCCAGTAATCCTCTTGTTGAGGTACTTCAGTGGTCTTTCCAGCTGCTGAAGGTGCCTAGTCAGATTCATCGCAAGTGTGCCGTGATACTCTCTGATGGGTCTGATGACTGATGAGTACAGGAAACCTCCTTTGACCTACATGCAAAGACCTTGGCAATTTGTCGGAACACATAGCATGATTTTCTAACCACTTTGTGAATGTGTTTCTGGAAGTAGAGATGACTATCCACATGTGTCCATAGATCCCTTATTATTACCTCCATATGTAGGGTGTTGGCACCTATGTGGTATTTGTATGACTGTAGCTCGAGGCCATAATTTTGACACCACGTCTGTCTGACTGAGACCCTTTTTAAGGATGTCTCTGTTGCCCCAAACATCGATTATGACAACCTTTTTTCAGTCATCCACAAACTTTGCTAACCATAGCCCTCATGTGTTTGACTGTATTTCTGAAAAGTATACACCAGACAGGAGGGGTCCCAGGACTGAGCCATGGGGGACAGCAGTTGTCACCAGCTTGAACAGGAGACCGTAATTCTTACCTTGTGGGATCTATCTGTGCCCCAGTTGGCAATCCATCAGATGACATACGTGTTTATGCACTGGCTGTTGATTTTGTGGATACGACATGTGTGTGGGATGTTCAAAAAGGGCTTTTCAAGGTCTATGTAGGCCATGTGGAGCTCATTTCATTGATGTATGTCCTGGGTGACTGCCTTGAAAACTGTCTAGCAGGTTTAGGAACCATGATCTGCCCCTGACCAAACCAAAATGGGTAGTGTTGGGTGTTTGTAGGCTCCCAATAGCTCTGTTTATGAGTTCCATAATGATGGACTCCATAGCCTTGCAGATCAGGCTTATTAGGCATATAAGACAATAGTTCCCGTGATCTGTTGTGCACCAGCACTTGTGGAGTGTGCCAAACATTGCTGTAACCCATTCAACAGTTTCATATCCTGTACAGAGAGTGAGTCTCAACATACTGTTCAGGTGCAGGGTCTGTTTGGTTTGGAGTTCACATATGACACAGCCAGGGAAACCATGTCATCCCATAGATGCCGTGTTTGTAGGTTTGGATAGAGCTGTTTAACCATTGTATATGTGATTTCTGGGTTTTCACAATCTCCAGGTATGATAATGGGCCCTTTTTTCAGTGAGAGGAGGGTAAATATGTATGAACCTGTCTGACAAGATGTTGGCAATGTCAGTCATGTACATGTATTCATTTACACTTTGCACTGACTCAGAATATATATGAGTTTACATTGATATTTATGACATGGCGAAAGAAAGCTTCATGGTTCTCTATGGACTCTTTGGCAATATTTTTGCCAGAACATGGCTTGGATAATGTTAGGAGTGCTCATTGTTTCTTGATGATACTGATCGGAGATTTATTGATCTTCTTTGGATTTTCACTTTCTTTGAACAACTTAAATACTTGTAGTACATAGTTTGATTATGGCAGGGGTCCAATATATTATATGGGTCTGTTTTCATATCACTGTGTGTGCAAGGCAGGATTGGTGAATAGTGACAAGTGTCTGGAGTAAGAACTGCAACTGCCAGATATGAGTGGCCCACTGCTGTATGCAGACATGGCCTACATGTGTGAGCATGCCCAGTATGACCTTTCAGTATATTGTTGACTGACATTTGCTTTGTTTATTTAAGTGTGTGAGCATACCCAGTATGACCTTTCAGTATGTTGCTGACTGAAATTTGCTAAATTTGTTTAAGTGTGTGAGCATGCCCACTATGGGCATATATACTATATGTGTGTGAAAAATCAAGTTGGTTTTTACTTCAGGGCTCACCTTTGTGTTGTACATCAACAGGAAGCATGCTGTGCCTGCAGGGCTACCATGAGTCAATTTGCAGAGACTTATCAACATTTCTACATACAGGGGGGACTGGGGGGGGGCAAACCTGATTGTTACTGTGGGTGTACTTAGGATGAGGGGTACACCTGACACTTATACACATTTGCTAGGCCTGCACTGCTATGTCAGGTACTCCATTTCAGTCTGTACTGTTGCCTATCATACTGGCTTGAGGCATACCACTGTACTACAGACCTTAGCTTCCAATTACATGCATATTAGTTTGTGACTTCATAGCCTACCCAACACACATCACACTGCCTGGCCTGCTGTTATCTGTCTGCATAGGCCTGGGGGAAGGTTACTCATATGCCTCTTCAGAGGACATGATACAGCATTTGTTTGTGTTTGCTTTTGTCTACAATTGTCCTGCTGGCTGTGACTGTTAGGTATGTGACCCCCACAACTGGTATGTGTGAGTGACTTAAGTTGTGTCTGTGCCAGTGAAATGCTGTGTGGTTCAGTACTGTGACTATAGTGCACAGTATCCTGAGTTCGAGCCCTGTCACTGCTTTTTATTTTCCTGCTGGGCAGACCTGACTGGTTAATGAACAGTAAAGCAGGTGTGAGCTTATTTACCCGACTTTTCTCGACTTTGCCCTACTTTGCCCGACTTTGCCCAATATTGCCCAATGTTGCCCAACGTTGCACTGGTTAGTGCGGTGCGCAGCTATGCACAATTATATTTAAATATGCTCAGTACTGTTAAATGTGCTTAGCAGTGCTTTATATTGCTTAAAATAGGGTACTTATGCCTCAGGTGGTGCTGCAGGGCTGCCTATGTTGAATGCACATAGTACACTCCCTATACATGTTTGAAAACAGGTAGTGTCAAGTTAGGCATCCCTATTACTGTATGTGCAAGTCAGAGAGAGGTGTCATTTCCAGAGTTCCTACTGAGTCAGTGTATGTGCTATGCATTGCCTCTTTTTCAAGGCCAGGGCATACTGGGCACGCCTTCTTCTGCCTACTGGGGCAGGCTCAGGTTGTTCCTCCTCCTAGTCACGCTGCACCTGTGCAGGCCTTGGCAATGGTGGGGGGCTGTTTGGCCCTGCCCCATGCTGTTCCTGGTGCAGCTGTTTCCGCAGGATCATATTGTGTAGTATGGCACATACCATGACAATTTGGGTACATGTAGTTGGTGAGTACTGCAAGGCTCCACCAGATGTGTCCAGGCACCGGAACCATGACATGAGCATCCCAAACACATGGTCAATTATGTTTCTTGTTTGTGCGTGTGCCTCATTATGGAGTTCTTGTTCGGGTGTGTGTGCATTTCTGATGGTTGTCATCAGCCACGGCTCCAGTGCATATCCAGCATCTCCCACTAGGTGACCATGTGGGATGTCCCCATTGGCAAATCTCTGTAACAGCTGCGTCAGATGCCAGATGTGGGAATAGTGATAGCTTCCAGGCCAGCCAGCACACATATTCATTATTAAGCCCTGGGCATCACACACGACCTGGCAGTTGATGGAGGGGAAGCCCTTGTGGTTGATGTAGACCCTACCCTGCTCACCGGGTGGTGCTTTGATGTGTATGTGCGTGCAGTCTATTGCACCCAATACCTCAGGATATTCTGCTATTTGGTGGAAAAGATGCATATTGCTGGCCAATGCCTCACGGGAATTGGGAAAATATACGTGGTCACCGACATGTGCTGACATGGCATCCAGGAACTGGTGCAGTACCCTGGATGCTGATGCCTGTGAAATCCCCATCATATCACCAGTTGGTCTCTGGAAGGTACCTGTAGCTAGTATTCTTAGGCCAACACATACCTTGGTATCCACTGGGATGGGTTCCCCACTGTTGGTTCTGTGTGTGAGGCGTGGCCGGCACAGCTCAAAAATTTGCTGCAGGAGGTCTCTTTCCACCCTATAGCGCTCCACTATATCCAGCTCATGTAGCCCCTGGCAGGTTACCCTGGGTCTGTACACTCTTCTCCGTCTCCTCACTGTGGGTTGCTCAGCAGCATTCACAACATCACCACCCTCAGCACCTTGGACATGTTGGTTTATGATAACAAGAGCAGCCCCTAACATTTTGTCTGTCTTTAGCTTTTTAAGCTTTCCCTCTTTGTATACTGCAGTGTTGCAGAGTTCGTGGGAAAAAACAGGGGAGAATGCTGTTTGCGGAGTTTAAAGTGCTGGGCTGGGCTGGGCTAGTCTGCTGCCTGTGTAATTGGCTGATTTTGATATATTTCACCTGGCAGCTCTGCTAGTTCTCCTTGGTTAACTTTTCCTTCCTTTTCCCTTTCTGTTTCTGCCCAGGGCAGCGCCGCGCAAACACGCGCACACGAGCGCACACGCTGTGTGCATGTTTGCAAGAAATTTCAGATATTTTCACAGTGTGCACCTTTGGTTTCTGGTTTTCAAATAGGACAACTGTAGACATGCTTCTTGCAATCCTGAGCAACTCAGGGCAAACACAAGCCACTGTGCTCCAATTAGCTTACAGCCTTTCTGACATACCCCCTCATGATGTCACCTATATTCTACTCTACTACTCACCTATTCCTACACTTACACTCTTGGGACATGGCTCACATGCTGGGGAAAATTGGGATTCACTATCCTTATCCTCATTTGCATGGGATTGCCTACTAATGCATGGTTACATCTCTCACACTGAGCTTCCCCCCCTTAGCAACCAGTACTCAGTGGCCATGTTGTCTTCAGCCTGCCATTCACCTGCATGGCAGGATAAGCATTTTAGTGAAAATGCCTATTTGTGGCTATTTTTAAATTATTTTCTTGTTTTTAAAGTGCCACACGTTTGCACGTTGCTGCGCTATGCTTAACCATCGGAGATCGGGGGGAAAAAAGTTAGATTTTAATACTTTTAAACATTTATAAATGCCAATGGCCTTATATTTGGCCATTGGCATGCTTCCTCAACTGTATGCATCCTTTATTTGGAGCTGTCATAGCTCCGTTTAGCTATTTGCAGAATGGTACTCCGTTACCAATGGAGTACATTTCTGCAGATAACACTAATCTTCCATGGACAGGTTAGTGTTTCCTGGATTGCAAATTTACCTCATTTGCATAGCTTTCAGCAGCAAATGAGGTAATTTGCATACCATGATGCTGTCTGTGCAAGAGTAGCTTTAGCAGCTCTTGTGCACGCCCCTGCCAGCTGTTGCTGGATCGCACGGCAGACATATTGCCTGTTTGACATCTTACTCTACTCTACAACTCCGTGCAAGCTTTTGTAAATCTGGCCCATTGTTTTAGTATTAGTTTAGTTAGTTTCCAGAATATACACAGCTATTTTAAATGTTCAGTATACGCTAATGTAAATTTCAGTCAAGATTCAGAATATGACATTCATACTCAGTTTCAGTGAAATCTCAGAATATATAACAATACTCAGTTACTTCACATTATGCAGCCATTAGTCTTAAGGGTAAAGTAACATAATTACATTATTTAGTCATCAGTTAAGGGTAAAGTGACAGACTTATTTGTAACAGGCTTATTACATCATACATTTCTACTACATCATCCTTCACATTATTCAGTCATTAGTTAAGGGTAAGGTGACAGAATTATTATTACAGGCTTATTAATATAAATTATCTAAAATAATAGGTAGTAATAGTTATTTAGTATGCTCAAGGCATAACATGCCAGGCTTAATTTGTTGATTAATTTACAGATTATACTGCACTTTACATAATCATTGTACATTAGTCAGAAAGTTATAAAAGACACTAACAGAACATGTAAAGGTATAGACCTAAAATACAGAAAGCATAAATTTTAGTAAATTTGTTTAAAAAAGTTATCTAGAGAATAGGTAGCAATAGTTATTCAATGCACTCAAGTCATAACAGGGCAAGCTTAATTTATTAATTAATTTACATATTACAGTGCACCTTTACAGATTACAGTGTATGTTACATAATTATTGTACATTAGTCAGAAATTTAAAAGGACATTAACAGAAAATGCAAACGTATAAATATGAAATACAGAGCTCATAAATATCCATTATTGATGGTGTAGTGGTGCAGTGGTAGTGTTGTCACTTCACAGGAAGAGGTTCTCCAGTTTGATTCTAGGCTGGGGTGTCTTCTGTGTGGAGTGTGCATGTCCTCCTTGCGTTCGTGTGGGTTTCCTCTGGGTGCTCCGGTTTCCTCCCACATTACAAAGACATATGTCTGGAGCATGTCTGCCCGGGCCTCCACTGAAAATTGGGTTCATTCCAAGTCAGACTTTCCCGGTAAACAAATGTTAAATAAATAAATAAATAAATAAATAATACAATTTCAGACACATATTTATGAGGCAGACATCTGTTACTGCACATAAAAGTTAAAAAAGGTAAGTAGTATTATACAGAAAATATAAATAAAAATTTATAGACACAAGTTAATACAGTATAAGGTAATTATGTTTCAAGACCAGTTGTTAGAGTTATCTCTTTAGTGCCAATTTCCATTAGTCTTCAGAAAATAGCCATCATGCTCGATAGGCTATACAATAAAAAGATTTAAATTTATGAACAATAGGAAAAGGTTTTATTTGCTATAAGAGAGAGACATCATGGTACACTAAGGCACCAGTTCATAAGGTAAAAAATGTAGGCAATAAACAGTGTAACTTTACCATTACAGCATACAGAGATATGGAAAAAATAGGCAGGGTTAACAGTTCGTACTCTGTCTAACTTAAATAAAAATTCACAAAGACAGGTTAAGGATGTGTACACTCATTTTCAGAATAATGTACAGGTTTTGAATATATCACTCATACGTCAGAACTTAGAGTAAAGACTCTAAAGGCTATGAATCTAGGTAATATGGAAATTAAAGCATAAAGTTAACAGAGTTCAAGCCTGATGGTCAAAATTAGAATTGCAAGTATTTTCACCAGATAAAGAAAAACAATTGCCTAGTTATAATTAAGTCATAAAGTTAAGAGACTTCAGTCCAAACAGGTCATAAATGCTCTTTGACACCTAGTGGTCTAAATTAAAATTGCATATTTATTTACCAAATAAAGAAAATTTATTTTCAGATTATGAGTCAGGTAGCATAAAGTTGTATACAGTAGTTAGCAATACAAATATAAGGTAACTTTAAAAGTAGGTCCCTGTAGCCTTGTTCAGGGACTTCAAGGGCAACTGTTAGATTAGGGACTTCCATTTTAAAGTAGTTATTAGGAATTAGACAGACTAAAAGGTAAAATGTGTTTCATTTAAAAGACAGTTAAGCAGAAGGGAAGAATAACCTTGCTGGTCAAGCATGACAGATAACAGTTCCCAGGGGAAAGCTACACATTGTTCTTTTTATGATCTCTTTCTCAAGGGAAGAATCAAGGAAATGTTAGATAATGGGAAAACTAGCCCCCTAAATGACTGCAAAACAAGACAAGGCCTTAGAACCAAGGCTAAAGAGGCGTGTAAAGCATTACAGGCTTTTGAAAATATAATTGAGATGCACTTTAGCAAGTCAATTAGTTCGACCTGACTTTACAGAAAGGATTAAGCTACATTACAGACACTCGAGCCTGAGTACAGAAGACAGGTGAAATAAAGACTATTTCAGTTTATGTTGTTCAAGACAATCAGAATATGAAGTGTAGCAGCTTTGGATATATTTAGCAGCAGTGTTACTACTAAAAAGCATCCCAGCATTCCTACAGACTGTTATTGTTTATCAGCACTGTTAATAAAGACAGTATTCGGATATTGTGAACATCTAATAAAGCCTCATTAAATGAACTACAGTGTTTGGAGAATTCATTCTGAAAGTACACAAGACTTGACCCATAAAAGAGAGACTGGCACCTGTTCAACATGAGTTTGGGTTAATTAACAGATAATGACCTTTGTTTCAGTTTCATTTCAGTTGTTTCCAGTTAATTACAGTATACTACAGTCTTAGCAGATCTTTCAGACAACAACATGTTTTTCCATACTGAAAGCCTTCAACTACCTGTCTATCCATATGTCTATCAATACAGCTCTGCGTCTGGTGCCAGTTTTTTGATTACCAAATGGAAGAGTGGTAGTCCCATAGGTTTTGCATACAAGGATGTTCATGTGTGTAAGATAGAGGTCATCACCAGCTGACAGTGAACAGTGACTTATAAGATTATCACCACTCCCAAGAACAAGAGCTGGACCATTCTACTACCTATGCCTACATTCAAGATTTGATGAGACTGGCTCAGGACTTTGTGTTTTTCCTTAAGAACCTGCTGCCATCTTCAGATCAAGTATCAGTGTTAGGGTTCCCTACTCAGAAAAAGGGAACAATCCCTCTGAAAATTCCCCGGCCTATCCTTAGTAATGTTTACTAACACTAACCTTGCACCTGCCCCTTACCTCCCCCCTAAAACATACCTTACCAAAACCCCTTTCCATAACACTACTATTATTCAGGCAATGTATCTGAGGTACTAGGGTATTGATCTGTAAGGATCTTAAGAAGCATTGTCTTACAATTCCTATGGTAGTTTCAAGCCATTATATTTTGCATATGAATAACCCAGATGCAGGCTGATAAAGGATTTTGTTTATTTATTTAACATTTGTTAACCAGGAAAGTCTGGCTTGGAATGAGCCAATTTTCAATGGAGGCCCAGGGCCAGGGAGAAATGTTCCAGATGCATATATTTGTTTACTTGGAAATTCATCCTTAGAACTTTTTTGTGCACTGAATAAAACTGAATCTTTAAGAATGGGGATAACAAATACTGCAGATATTGTAGAGATTTAAAAGAAGACTGGCAATTGTGGATTATTAGAAAATATTTTGAGATAATATGTAGTTTTTTATTCAAACATTATAGGTTCATAGGTTCATAGGTTCATAGGTAGGTACTAGGCAATCTGCCCGAAGGCATTTTTAAGCCTAACCGGAATGTGTTGGCTTTCGCCGCCCCCTTAGATTAGTTCTCTGTGCCTCTGTCCAGCAGAGCCATTGAAGTGATCCCTGGGGTAAACTTTCTGTTTCCCATCCACTTGTCAATGTTTCTCTTGAAGAGGGTTAGCGAGAAGCTCTGCCTAATGTAGATTGGCATCTTGTTCCAGAGGATGGAAAGTCTCTGGGACAGGAATCTATCCCTCCAGCACGTCCTATTTATTGTTATGGTGAGGTTTAGATCCCTGGAGCATGTGGCTCGAGGGGATATGGTTTTTTTTAGGTGGAGCATGTCCATCAATTCTGGGTTGGACATGGCCTTGTATGTCAGGCAGAGATCACCTCTGAGTAGGCGGTAGGCAACCGAGTACAGCTGGAGTTTCTTCAGTCGAGCTGCATAGGGCATCTGCTTGAGGCCAGTGATCCTCTTGGTGAGGAACTTCTGTGGTCTTTCCAGTTGTTGCAGGTGTCTTGTAAGGTACATCCCAAATGGGGCATTGTACTCTATGATGGGTCTGATGAGTGATGCGTAGAGGGGCCCAATGACCTCTTTCGATCTGGATGCAAACCCTTTTGTGATTAGGTGGGCCACATAGAAGGATTTTCTAACCACTTTGGCAATGTGATTATCAAAGGAGAAGTTACTATCTACTTTGGTCCCCAGATCCCTTATTATGTCTTCCGTATTTAGGAGGCTACCACCTATGTGGTAGTTTGTGGGTACTTTGTTTTTTCCAAAGGGGATGACTATGCACTTTTTGGCGTTTTGCTTGAGACCATAGTTTTGACAGCAGGTATCTGTCTCAGTGAGACCCTTTTGGAGGATGTCTGTGTCAGCGTAGAGTCAATTATAGCCCCTAGTTTGCAGTCATCTGTGAACTTGGTGAACCACTGTCCTCCTGTGCTTGCCTGTACCTCTGAGAAGTCTATGCCAAAAAGGAGGGGTCCTAGGACTGAGCCCTGGGGAACGCCACTTGTAACAGGTTTAGAGTCAGATCTAGCTCCTGCAACTCTTACCATGTGGGTTCTGTCTGTGAGCCAGTTGGCAAACCATCTCATGACGTAGGGGTTTATGTTCAGGCTGGTGAGCTTGTCTATAATACCTGAGTGGGGAATAATGTCAAAGGCCTTTGTGAGGTCTAGGTAGGCTGTGTGGACCACCTTTCCCTCATCTATAGCCTTGGTAACTGTCTCAAAGAAGTCCACCAGGTTTAGGAGGCATGATCTGCCCTTAACAAAGCCGAACTGGGTTGGGTCCAGTGTTTGGAGGTTTCCAATGTCTCTGTTAATGAGATCCATGATGATGCACTCCATAGCTTTGCAGACCAAGCTTGTCAGGCTTATAGGGCAATAGTTTCCGGTGTCCATTGTGGCTCCCCCTTTGTGAAGTAGAATAACTGTTGCTGTGCGCCACTCTGTGGGCATGTAGCCTGTGGAGAGGCTGAGTTCAAACAGTGTGTTTAGGTGAGAGGTTAGTTCATCTTTGAGCTCATGTAGGATGCAGCCTGGGACACCGTCCAGTCCCAGTGATGCTGTGTTTTTGGCTTTGGAAAGGGCTGTTTTAACCTGAGTGTCTGTGGTTTCAGGGGCACTACATTCTTCTGGTATAGTTATGGGCCCTTTTGGGGGTGGGAGTAGGGTGAAGTTTGCACTGAACCTGTCTGCCAGGATGTTGGCTATATCGGTCGGTTCAGTGTATTTTGTGCCATTCTGCACTAACTCCAAGCAGATCTGAGAATTGCCACTTAGATTCTTGACATAGCTAAAGAATGCCTTGTGGTTATCTTTGGAGTCCATGGCAATTTTTCTTTCGAAGCTAGCCTTGGATGATTTTTATGAGGGAATGTAGTTTCTTGCTGATACTGATCAGGGATGTCTTCCCTTCTTGGGATTTTACTCTTTTCTGTACTAGTTTCCTCCTTCTATTGTATAGCTTGTTTATGGCAGGGGTCCACCAGACTGGTTTCCTTTTCTTGGAGGAGTGAGTCTTGGTTTTGTTTGGGATAGCACGATCCATGCATTCTTGTAGGTGCCCATAGAGTGCATTAGTAAAGGATTTTGCAGCTTGGACAGCGTTATCCTTTAGCATAGGGGCTTTGAAACTTCCCACCTCGGTCTTAAGTAATGTGAAGTTTGCTTTTGAAAAGTTTTTCACGGTGGTTTCTTTGATCGGTGGTGGTGGCGGAATGTGGATATCCAGAGTGATTAATTTATGGTCAGATCTAACCAGCGAGGGGTTGACCTCCGGTGTGGAACACCGGTCACCCATGTTGGTGATGACCAGGTTCAATATGTTGTCACCTCTGGTGGAGGTGTTAACCAGTTGATCCAGGGTGTTTGAGTTTATAAATTCTAGGAAATGTTGGGCCAGGGAGTTTGTACTTGAGTAGTTCTCTCAGTTAATGTTTGGATAATTGAAATCACCCAATATCAGGGTGTTTGGTAGTACCTTTATGTTTCCCAGTGTTTCCAGGAATGTGGAGTGGGGGTCCTGGGACACGGTGGGTGATCTGTAGCAAACTATAATTTGAATAGCAGTTTTGCCTGTTGTTAGTTGCATGTGGATGATCTCTGAAGCATCGTGCTGTGCCACTAACCTGGAGGTGTGGGTATCTTTGATGAATATGGATACTCCCCACACCTTTTGTATTTCGGTCTGGGTTTTGTGGTTGAAATGTACTAGCCTGGTAGTGCTGAGTTGCTCTCTGGAGCCTTAAACCAGGTTTCTGTTACTGCACATATATCGATTTTCTCCATACTGAGGAGTGCCTTGAGTGCATGCATTTTGAGGTTTAGACTTCTGGCATTGAGCAGCATTACCCTCAGTTTTTTGTTACTTGTGCTATTTACAGCAGTGGGTTTGTCTTTTGAGCCTTGCCTAAAAAAGGCACTATGGGGGTGGCAAGAGCCTTGGCCAGTATTCGAAAGCCTAAGGGTGACATGTGCAAGCCGTCTCTAGCAAAGCAGCGTGGCTTGTTGAGCATGTCATCCCAGGCTGACAGACACTGGATCCCCTTTGAATGACACCAGAAGCTTAGCCAATTGTTGAAATTGATAATTTTTTCTCTATACCGTGGTATCATTCTTGGTGACAGCAGGATGCTGCTCAGGGTCAGGGTCATACCAGTTTGTGCTACGTGATTAGAGAGTCCCTCCATATCTCTTTTCATGTAGTCCAGGGAGGTACGGCTCAGGTCATTCACACCAACATGGACAATGACAGAGTCATATCTGTACTTGTTCTGGAGTGACCTGAGTGCTTGTGTTATGTGGCAGATCCTGACACCCGAGAGGCAACTAACAGTAACTTTCTCCTTGTTCAGCCTAGTGAGTGGGACGTCAGTGTGCCTGACTATAGAGTCACCTATTACTAGTGTGTTGGGTATGTTATTTTGCCTTAAAGGCTGTGATTGTGTGGCACACTGGTTTTGTGAAGTATGTGCTTCATGGATTGTGTTGGGGGGTGGAGGTTGCTTGGTTATCTGCTTTGGAGGTCTCTGTTGCTTTTGCAGATTTTTATTTAGAGCCTCCGAGTATGTTTTTGTGTATTTATGTGTGTTTTTTGCCTGTGCTGGTTTCATAGGTCTATGTGAGACTAGTGGTGTGATGCAAGTAATTTCCTTCTCCTCTTGACTGTCTGGTCTAGTCTTGGGTTGAGAGTGCTTAGCCTCCAGTTTGGCTGTATAATTACATCTCTCACATGTATTGGTGTTTGGTGGAAGGAGGAGAGGGTTGTCTGTGTACATGAGGCAATTGTAACATTGCCTCAAAATGCCCAGATTCACCAGCTGGACTGGAGAGTACACCTGAAACTGCCCTTTGGACATGCCTGGATAGGTACAGTGAACTGTTTTACTGATTGGCTGGTAAGGTCGAATAGAGAGCCTTGTCCTTTTCTACAGTATAGGGGGGTCTAGTGCTAAGGTTTATTAGTGCTTGCTATGAGTTTTGGGCAAGTGCAGGGATGAGAAGTGAATGATTTGACTGCTTAAGTTGAAAGTTTGTCTAGTTCCAAGGGAAAAATTGAAGAGTAGACTTTGTGGAGCCGGGAATAGTTATATCCTAGCTAACCGGCGCTGCCCGGCGTGCAAAACCTCGCAAATGCGGGTTTTATAGCAGGGAAATGAAAGACATAGAAATGAGCCCAAAATGGCCAATAAACTACTAATTTCTGGGCTGAAACCACTCCTCCAGGGACAGATAGACTGCTCAATGCTCCCTCTCTCACAGTGAACAGAAAAACTTCCTTCTATCCAAGTAAGGTATGGGCAAACACAGAAACTTGTAACACAGCCCTGATTTCAGCACTAACCTGAAAACTGGACTAAACTAGCTTAGAAAGGCAGGAAAACAAGTATATGTTTTTTTTTTCAGAAAATAAAGCAGATACAATCAAAAAAACACTTTAAATGCACAGAAATGGCTATCGCACTTGAGTCTGTAGCCTACAACAGTTAAACAGGTAATTTAAACACAAAAACAACTTTGTTAAAGTGCAGGCTGTAAAATAAGTACAATATGTAGCTGAAACAAGCTTAGTTAAATCACAGAAACTCTAGAAAATCGGCGTTTTGGGCGGAATTAGCTAAAAGCAGCCAGAAAATGCAGAGATATTATACTTAATCACTCCAAAGTCTCTATTTCATCTCTCTGCTGCTGTAGAACCCGGCAGGGCACCAGGCAGGAGCTTGCTGAGCTGTATACTAGCACAAAAACCTTGCAAATGCAGGTTTTATAGCAGGGAAATGAAAGAGATAGAAATGAGCCAAAAATGGCTAATAAACTAATAATTTCTGGGCTGAAACCACTCCTCCAGGGACAGATAGGCTGCTCAAAGCTCCCTCTCTCACAGTGAACAGAGAAACTTCCTTCTATCCAAGTAAGGTATGGGCAAACACAGAAACCTGTAACACAGCCCTGAATTCAGCACTAACCTGAAAACTGGACTAAACTAGCTTAGAAAGGCAGGAAAACAAGTATTTTTTTTTTGTTTTTTTTTCAGAAAATAAAGCAGATACAATTAAAAAAACACTTTAAATGCACAGACATGGCTATCACACTTGAGTGTGTAGCCTACAACAGTTAAACAGGTAATTTAAACACAAAAACGACTTTGGTAAAGTGCAGGCAGTAAAATAAATACAATATGTAGCTGAAACAAGCTTTTTAAATCACAGAAACTCTAGAAAATTGGTGTTTTAGGCAGAATTAGCTAAAAGCAGCAAGAAAATGTAGAAAAATGATACTTAATCACTCCAAAGTCTCTCTTTTGTCTCTCTGCTGCTGTAGAACTCTGCAGGGCACCAGGCAGGAGCACTTAATGTTATTTAGTGCACCTGTTCCCCTAGATTAAAAGTGATAATTACTTCTCTTATCGACTACTGTAGCTATTGAAATAATTCAGTAATGCAAAACTAGGAAATTCCTGACTTTCATTTTCAGACTTGATCAGCTTGATTTCTGCAGTTTAAAATAAAATCCACATACTGAGAATATGATCTAAGTGTAACAAAATTTATTGGAAATTTTGGCCTCAATTATGTTTTAATGTTCCTCAGTCTTTTAAAATTGTATACGCTATTCCCAAACCTGACCCAGCCGCTATAGCCTTAGTCGATTCCACTGCTGCTAAGTACTTAGTTAATTCCAATCTTACTCTTTCTAATAAGGATGGGAAAAGTATTGATAGGTATGGGAAAAAAGTGTATACTTCTACAAATTTGATTTTCAGAATTTTAAATCATTAGACTCATATGTTAAAGTTTTTCTTGACTATTTGTGAAAGTGTGAGGAATGCTTTATTTACAGTTTCTTCTTGTGAAGAAAACTCTACTTTAAATACCTTAGTTTCTTCTATTGCCCAGGTCACTACTCATTGTTTGCAGTATGTGTATGACTCTGTTTATACTTCTCCTAGGGCTATGGCCACTTGTATTGTTTTGAGGAGGTTTGCTTGGCTGCATTCTCAGAACCTCTCAGATGATATAAAATTAGATTTTCAATTCTTTCTTGGACAGAGATTTAGTGTTTGGACCCTCTGCTGCAGAGGTTACCAAAAAGTGTGGTGAAAGAGGTAAGTTGATCCAGGGAATCTCTAAGATTTTTCAACCCCCCCCCTTTCCAAACTCTCAAAGAGATTTTATTTTCATTCCGTTTTGACAAAAAAACAGAACAAACAGTTTCTACAGAATTCAGGTAAACAGATGTTTAAGAAGTGGCAAGGCTGTTCTAAAAAGAAGTCTCAAACTTCCCAAAACAAAGGACACCCCAACAAGTGTGAATGACTATTCAAGAGACCTTGTGACCCCCCCCCTTCTTGTGGCTCCTTTTCTCTTCAAAAAAGTTGTGATCTCCATTTTACTCTTTGGAAACAGGTTGGTTCAGACAAATTTATTCTGAAAATCATTCAGCAGGGTTAGAGAGGGCAATGGGAGGAAATTTCTCTTTTCCAGTAGGTCATTCCTCATCCTAAACATTAGATTCTTGTTTCCACCTGTTCTTCATCACATGCTTTCCCAAGGAGTGATAGATCCAGTTCCTCCTTCCCAAATGGAGAAGGGGTTTTATTCAAGGATGTTATTAGTGCCAAAGAAAGAAAATGCTTGGAAACTAGTTCTGAATCTTTCTTTCCCAAACCAGTTTGTGATAGTGCCCAAATTCAAAATGTTTTCACTTTACAACCTATCTCTTATTCCTCTTTCAAGTTTCTTGGTAGCACTAGACTTAAAAGATGCTTATTATCACATCACTATTCGACCAAACTTCATAAGTTTCTTAAGTTTTTGTGTTTCTGGATCACATTATCTGTTCTTTGCTTATCCTTTGGACTATCCACTGCACCAAGGATATTCACAAAGTGTCTAGCTCCAATTCTAGTGTATTTCAGGCTCCATATTTAGATGTCTTGCTTATCTTTTCAGAGTCTTTTCCCAAATGGTAGGAAGGTCTCGGTTTGCTGAAAGATCTCTTGCAGAAGCTGGGATTCCAAGAGAACATTCAAAAGTCTTTCTTGACTCGCTCACACAAGATAGTGTTCTTGGCTTGTCAACTTTGAACCTCAGTTCAAAGAGCCTTTCTTCCACAGGAAAGAAAATCATCTGTATTTAGATATACTTCTGAGGTTTTCCACTCAGACTTTGGCCACTGCAAGGGAATACCTCAGGATTTTGGGTCTTGTGATATCTATGATTTTTCATGATACCCCTGGCAAGACTCCACATGAGGAGGATACAGTGGTATCTGAAGTCACTTTGGTCCCAGTGTCAACTCCCTTTATCTTTTCAGATCCCAGTACTGGGGTATGTCAGAAGAGAAATCTTTTGGTGGAGACAACAGATATCCTTAATACAGGTCTCCCCTTCTCCCTCCCTGCTGCAAAGCAGTCAGTCACCACAGATGTTTTGGACTTTGTTTGGGAACCAGTTTCTGAAGGATAAAAGTACAGGGGGGTGTGGGACATCAAGATCAGATGCAAGCACATAAATACCAAAGAAATGCTTGCAGTTATCAAGGTGCTCAACTATCTGAACCATCTTTGGTCAGTGGGACCTCTTCCAGTGGTTACAGACAATGTCACAATCATGGGGTGCATCAACAAGCAAGGAAAAACAGATTGTAACCCCTCTGCAGAGTTAACCATGTTACCTTGGGATATAACTTCATAGCACGGCCTCACTCTGCAGGTGTCCTGCATTCCATCAGAGCAAAATTGTGTGACAGACAAGCTGAGGAGGACCAGGGCAGACCTTCACAAATGGGAAGTAGATCAGGGGTCTTTGAAAATTTGATCCATCTATGTGGAGTTCCTGAAATCAACCTCTTTTCCTCCTCTCTGAATAATCATCTGGTAAAATTTTGTTTGTGAACGCCATGCAAGAAGTCCTGGAAGACAGATGCCTTTTCTTTTCTTTGGACAGGAATGTTCCTGTATGCCTTTCTACTAATATCCAGGAAACTTCTGAAGATTCAGAAGGAATCCCCCAAGATCATTATGATGACTCCCTTCTGGCCCAGGCAACAGTGGTTCTCTGCTCTTTTGGAAATGACCAGGGATAATTACAAGTTTCCCCATAGAAGGGATATACTCACACAAGAGCAGAGGCATTTGATACACCCCAGCCTCAATAATCTTCAGTATATTGTGTGGATGATAGGGCCATAATTCCTTTTAGGCAACATGTTTTCTGAGGACATGCAGTAGATACTAATGGTGGCAAGAAAGCCTGCTTCCAGAAAGTCATATATTAGCAAATAGAAAAAAACATTTAATTGGTGCCAACAACATAACCAGCACCGGTTCAGGGCTAGCTGTTCTCTGGTTTTACAGTATTTGTGAGAGTTACTATCCTGTGGCCTTTCTTCTTCCTCTGTCAAGGTTCATTTATCAGAGATTGTAAGATTATGCTCAACAAAGTTTTAAGGTTGAAAGTAATTATGTTATAAATATGTAACATAAATAAGGTATAAAATAAAGCTTGCTTAATTGTAGAAATAGAGTTTAGTAATATGTGATCAGCATCCATACTAAATGACTGTGGCTTGCAAAATAAGGAACTTGCTTAATGGACATGTTTTCATACAGAATCAGCAAAAATGTAAAAACTGACCTCTTATGTTGACAGGAAAAAAAGCTAATCTGGTTCCTTAAAGGCTGGACAAACAGGAAAACAATCTGCATCATATGACATTAAGTAAAATAGTTTGAAGTCAGAATTTGCACAAAAACAGATGTTCTCATACAAAGAGTAAAAATGTGACATTGTTATCATCAAGTCAGCATCTGCAACAGGATGAGCAATTCTCCAAAATAGAATACCAAGAAGAACCCTATATGAGTGTATGTGACTAGAACAGTATATAAGATCTATATTCATTCAGTTATGTTAGAGATATCTGTGTAGGGACACATTTGTTCTGAGGTAAATATTATATCTCTCACATCATCCATGTTAAAGAAGTAAAGTAGAACAGTACCTGAAGCTGCGTTAGTCCATGTGGTTTGTTATAAAAAGTTATTTGTTACTGCTCTGAGTTTGGTGCTACAAAGTATATTCTCTCATCAGAGTATATTCTGCAAGTTTCTGTATGCAACAGACTGTGAATGCAACTATAACCAGACTTTGATTTCAGCAAAACCCAGCCAGCAAGACTGAGTGTCTTAAGAAGACTTCAGAACCATCATAGTAAGCATCACAGTAGCAGCACCCTGGTTTAGAACCATAAAATACATTTTTTTAATGGTGACCCAGCCAGGAGTCGAACCGCACCATAGTAACTACAATAACTAAAATTAATTTTTCAGTGGTGAGCCTTCCTGCATTCGAACACAGAGGGAAGGGTAAGCCCTGCAGAGAGTCACTTCAGTCAAATTGCAGTAACTAACATTTATACATATGTGCAAATCCTAAACAGAAGTATTCCAGTTTATGCAGCTTGCAGTAGTAAAGTTTTTCAGATGTCTAAATCTAGATTGAGCCTGAAGTCCAGGAAAGTCGCAGTGCCATTAATTCTTCAAGAAAAGGTGGACATCTACTTTCACAGCAGTTCGCTGCATGTTGTGTTTCCCCAGCTTCTTGAGTGACTCTGAAAAATTTCCAGCCATCAGCAACAACAGCCTGATCACCTGTTTTCTTGCTAACTGGTAAGACTTTTTTCTGTGTCACATTTTTAGTATGGATGGTATTAGACATAATTCGTGCAGGAGTAAACCAAGCTTTAGTAAATTGCAATGCTGGTATACACAGCACATTAGTAAATTTAAAACCTTATCAGGGCAAGTTGATAGTAAGGCATTATGCAAATGTATTACAATATTTGTCTGGTATCTCAAATAAAACCATTTGGGGTATGACAAATGTTTATTGTGTGATTCAACAAAAACTGAATTTTGTGTACCATGCCATAAAAAGTATTGCATGATATTGCAAAAATAATAGACTGTGAAGACAGACCTTCTCATGATAAAAAATTAACTAAGGGTAAAGTGTTTCCATTATATTCAGATGTTGAACAGTTATGTCCTGTCACCACATGTAAAAGGTTTATTTCAGTGTTACAACAGGAGTCAAATCAGTTACTGACAGGACATCTAGTATATTTTGCTACAAAAGAATGTAATAAACTTCTAAGAGACAGACACAACAAGTTCAGGAAGTTTAGACAAGTTATACAATTTTTTTTCTAAAACTGCATAGGAGTTTTAGATTCAGCAGAACAGGTTACTAAAGAATGTCAGAAAGGCCATGCAACATTACAGGAAACTCTTAAACAGCAGTTACATGATAAAGAAAATAAATTAGCTGAACTGACAGAGACTGACTTCCTCCATACAACAACTGAGCTTAAGAGAACATTGGGAAAGAGCAGGAAACTACAGCTGATCTGTACAAAAGAGATATATTTTTATAATATGTTTCTATTGTGATAATGATTAAGCATACATGGTAGAATGGTGGAATCTGATGTCTGGACAAATCATTCTGAAATGTTTAAAACTTCCATTCAGTTATTTATCAGTACTACAGTAAAGTAGAGCATATTACTCAGTACTACAGTAAAGTAGAGTGTATGACTGCCATTCTCATAGCATAGTCAAAAGGCAAACAAAACAGTTCTAGTTAATAAGAGTAAAGATTTAAAGTCACAAGACTGACATGCTTGTATAAAGGTTTAAAGTCACAAGATTGACATGCATGTATTTTCTTTTCATCTAAAGTATATCTGTTACAATGCACAAGAATAACAGGCAGTCAACAGCAAATATAAATAATGTAAATATAAACATGTATTAGTTAAGCTAATATCTATTTGTTTTTTTACAATTTTTTATAATTGTATAGTAACACCATACCAAACAGTTAAAGTTCTGAATTTTAAAAAGAAATAAAATCACAGATGGTATTAGTCAAGCAGTCTTTGTAAAATGCATGGCAGACCAGTTACTAAAATCTAAGTTACAAAAATATGTAAGCTAATTGTAAAATAATGTCTAGTTATGTAGTATAAACGCATAGTTATGCATATCACAAATATAATACTAAGTGTTTTATAACTGCATTTTACTATTAAATTGCAAGTGTATTAACAGATGATTAAAAGAAAAAAATGCTAAAAAAGTTAACTATGGTCTACAGAGTGTGAAATGTGAGCTCAGACCTTCCTAGACTGGACGAATAGTTACAGGAAATGTTGGAAAGATAAGATAAAAAGCAAGACTGATTGCCAGACAAGTGGCTTGAGTTTTTTTAAAAACTTATTTTTATTAAAACTTAATTGTTAAAATGTTCACATGCAACACTATTTGGTAATTATAATAAAACATCACAATTGTGCATATATGTCACTGATAATCTGTTTGCAGGTAAAGGTTAAAAGTAAAAAAAACCCTCTGTTACATCAAGTATAGCCAGCAGATGGGTTAAAGTCTATATACATTTCAAATCAATTATACAGGAAGGTATAAATAACTACTATTAGAAGTAGACAGCAAAGGCAACAGAAAAAAAAGGCAAAATATGATCAAATCAGACAACGGTCTATAGTTTAATAACCTAATAAAGCAAATGTATAACCAAAGTGTTGGGCTGACATACATTATAAAATGGATAAACAATAGTGCAATACTACAGTGGGAGGGGTACTTTCTCAGTTTTACACTGACTGTGTGAGCAGTATTGCAAAAGGGTCTAAAATAAAGTTACAGGAAGAAATATCTCATTCCTTCTTGACAATACTCTTTCAGGGGGGAGGGGAAAACAGGTATTAGTGCATTAGAAATATTGGTAAACAGATTAAACCTGACAGGATAAGATATTTTGCAAGTTGCTAATAGCTATCATGCTAGTTATTAATATTAAATAGTATTTACAACCTGTTAAACTATAAAGCTATACAAGAGATGGCTTAAAATTGCTTTATTAAAGCTATACAAGAGAGAGTAAAGATATGTAAAAACTGAGCAAGAATGATCACTATTTTTAATATGTTTTTGGCAAGACAATGTTGGTATGCAAAAGCATGAATGTTTCTAATTTCTGGGTTGCCTCTGGTGGCAATTCCACTAGAAACTTCTAAAGAGACATAAGAATTTTCCAAGATTTGCTTAATGTTAATGTTACTACATTTGTAACATTAGACTGAATGTACTTTACAGTCTCTTTATGTAAATAATTCAGTACAAATGAAATTAATGTCTAGTAGTAATTTGTCCAAGTTATAACATTATCATGGTTTTAAGTTAGAGTCTTATTATTGGCTTTTGGACCATCATTTTATCTGTAGTATTGGTTACCTCAGTTAGAGGAAAATTATATTAAAATATTGTATTCATACAGCTAATGGACTAATATGTACATAACATTCTTTAGTGTATAAATCATGTTTTTTAAATCCTCAAGTATTAAATATACTGAAATAATTGCATTCAAATATTTATTATCTAAGCCCAGTTCAGTACTTTACCAAGATGTTAATGGGCAGTTCAGAGACATGACCACAATGTTATGGTTAAAATGACATTAAAACTGTATATTTTCAGCTGTGAATAAATGCTTGCAGTAGCACATAGTTCTTTTCTCTTATAGATATTAGTCTATCTCTAATTGTTTGATATTAATAAAAGTAAAGAGTTAATTCAACAGGTGCAAAGAGTTAATAAAAGATTACTAAGTCATAAATTATTGCAAAAGAATAAATTAATCAAGTTAAAAAATAAAATTAAAGCAAACCCAGCTCATAACTGATAAAATATTTTCACAGAATAGTCTGCAAAAGAAAAAGTTGTTAAATACATTCAGTTTTGGTAGTAATACTTGATACAATTGTATTAACTATGTAAAATTGCATTTTGACTTGTATCAAAAGAAAACTAAAGGTTTTGATTCTTAATGTGTTTTCTATATAATCTGATCAAAAATACATATCAGTATAAAGTGTTTTGAGTACATTAAAAAACTAAAAAGAGGGAATTGTAAGATTATGCTCAACAAGGTTTTAAGGTTGAAAGTAATTATCTTACAAATATGTAACATAAATAAGGTATAAAATAAAGCTTGCTTAAATGTAGAAATAGAGTTTAATAATATGTGATCAGCATCCATACTAAATGACTGTGGCTTGAAAAATAAGGAACTTGCTTAATGGACATGTTTTCAAACAGAATCAGCAAAAATGTAAAAACTGACCTCTATGTATGCATTACATTGTCAGTAAGAGCAAAAATGTAAAAAGAGGATGTATGTTTTCACATTTCCAGGAAAAAAACTAATCTGGTTCCTTAAAGGCTGGACAAACAGGAAAACAATCTGCATCATATGACATTAAGTAAAAAGGTTTGAAGTCAGCATTTGTACAAGAACGGATGTTCTCATACACAGAGCAAAAATGTGACATTGTTATCATCAAGTCAGCATCTGCAACAGGATGAGCAATTCCCCAAAATAGAATATCAAGAGGAAAACTATATGAGTGTGCATGACTAGAACAGTATATAAGATCTGTATCAATTCAGTTATGTTAGATATATCTGTGTGAGACACATTTGTTCCGAGGTAAATGTTATATCTCTCACATCATCCATGTTGAAGAAGTAAAGTAGAACAGTACCTGAAGCTGCAACGTTAGTCCGTGTGGTTTGTTATAACAAGTTATTTGTTACTGCTCTGAGTTTGGTGCTGCAAAGTATATTCTCTCATCAGAGTATATTCTGCAAGTTTCTGTATGCAACAGACTGTGAATGCAACTATAACCAGACTTTGATTTCAGCAAAACCCAGCCAGCAAGACTGAGTGTCTTAAGAAGACTTCAGAGCCATCAAAGTAAGCATCACAGTAACAGCACCCTGGTTTAGAACCATAAAATACATTTTCAGAGATTTCACCATGTCTGCCCATAGAGCCTCCTCTTTCAAGGCATTTTCTTGTCAAAATGTTCTTGAAAGGGGTTTTGCTTAAGAGGCATCCAAGTAAACTGGTGTCCCCTTCTTGGGATCTTACACTTGTGTTAGAGAAGCTAACACTTGCTCCATTTGCACTGGCTAATCTGGCTGACTTGATGCTCTTATCATGGAAAACAGTTTTACTGATTGCTCTGACCTCTGCAAGAAGGGTATCTGAATTGTAAGCTGTTATTGTGAGTCAAACCTACTTTATGTTCCATAGGGGCAAGGTTTGAGAACTAATCTGTCTTTTATGTCTAATGTGGTATCTCAGTTTACTTTAAGACAGATTATCCACATTCCCATTTTATTTCCTGAACCTAAAATGAGAGAGAAAGATACTTCATACCTTGTATGTCAACAGACAACTCAGCTACTATGTTGACAGAACTAAATCTTTTAGATCTTTGAATCAGTTGTTCATTTCTTGTGATGGTAAGAAGGGGCATCCTGTGTCAAAATAGACTATTTCCAAATGCTTGTCTAAAACTATTAACTTTTTATTATACTCAACAGGACAAATCGATTCAAAGCAGGGTAGAGGCTCAGGCTTATTATGCCTGCTTATTTGAACTGTTTCTTTCTGAAATTGGTGCGCCTTGTTTGCTGTAGTATAGACTAGATTCAGGCATCCTGAATCTAGTTTTGTTTGTATAACTTGAGCACTGATCCAGGCCATCTTTTTTGGAGAAGGTTCTCCTGCACCCTAGTGGCAGGAGTGTAAAGTTAGAACCTGTCTGATTGAAGACTGCTGGAACAGGGCTCAGTTTTGAGCTTTTTTACTGGTTAATTGGGTAATTTGTTTAAATCAGTTTGCTCATTTTCTATTATGTAAAAAAATGCACTTTATTCATCTGCTTTTACTGTATTTGTGTTTCTTTCTACTTTATTACTTTATTTTTGCTTTTGCTGCTTGTTCTTAAAAGTACTTAATTGCATTTATTCTGCTGCATTTATTACTGCTTGTTAGTAGCCTGATTAAATTGTAACTGTTATTCTAAGCCTTTGGTTGAAGCACTTGGGCTTCAGACCAGTTGTTTTACATTAAGGTTTGTGGTCTGCACTGTTGTGGCAGGGCAGGTAGCTTACATCCTTCTAAGCTGGGAGTTGCTGATTGAAGGCTTAGTGCCTGTTATTCTAAAAGTATATTAGTTCTTGTTTAAGCACTTGGGCTTCAGGTCAGTTATTTTACATTAAGAAGGTGTGGTCTGCACTCTTGTGGGAGGTGAGGGTAGATTCTGCCCTTCTGAGCTGGAGGTTTCTGGTTAAATGCTTATTGTGCCTGGTTATTTGAACTGTTTCTTTCTGAAATTGGTACGCCTTGTTTGCTGTAGCATAGACTAAATTCAATAGATGCACGACACTCCTCCACACCTCGGGGACTACAAAATAAATCTCCAAATGCCAAATAAAAAATATGAAAGATTTATTTATTGAAACTTAATAAATCTTTCATATTTTTTATTTGGCATTTGGAGATTTATTTTGTAGTTCCCAAGGTGCAGAGGAGTGTCGTGCATCTATTTTCATTCACAGTGTGTCTGCATTATCTTAATGTGTCAGCATAGACTAAATTCAGACCTGCTGAATCTAGTTTTGTTTGTATATCTTGAGCACTAATCCAGACCATCTTTTTTTTGGAAAAGGTCCCCTGCACCCTAGTGGCAGGAGTGTGCAGTTAGAACTTGTCTGATCGAAGACTGCTAGAATGGGGCTCAGTTTTTAGCTTTTTATTGGTTAATTGATTTAAATCAGTTTGCACATTTGCTACTGTTATATTAAAAAAATACACTTTATGCATCGCCGCTTAGCTAGGGTTAAACTATTCCCGGCACCATAATGTGTGCTCTTCAAATTTTCCCTTAGAACTAGCCTGCTTTTTAGTTTTAGTACTCAAATCTGTTTCTTTGAGCTCAGCACTTGTTCAGAACTCATTGTAAGCACTAAATAAGCTACAAATTACTACAGCACTCAACTTTCCTCACTTGTCTAGAGGGAAACAGTTTTTAGTACTTAATAAATAAGCACCTATCCAGGCATGTCTAAAGATCAGCTCCCGGTGTTTTCTCCTGTCTACCTGATGAATCTGGGCATCTTGGGGCAATGCAGCAATTGCCTCATGTGCACAGACAACTCTCTCCTCCTACCACCCAACACTACAAACTGTGAGAGATGCACTTATATAGCCAAACTGGAAGCAAAGCTCTCTTCACCTAAGACTGGACTAGATAGTCAAGAGAAGAAGGTAAACACTTGCACCACACCACACTCATCACATAGTCCCTCAAAGCCTACACCACCAAAACACACACATAGAAACACAAAACATACACCTACATTCATGGAGGCTCTCAATAAAAATCTGCTCAAGAAACAGAGACCTCCAAAGCAAAAACGCATGCAACCTCCACCCCCCAACACAACCCAAATGACATATAGCCCACAAATGCAGTGTGCCACTCAAGCACAGCCCATAAGGCATAACAATGCACCCAGCCCATAAGGCATAACAATGCACCCAACACTCTAGGTGACTCTATAGTCAGGCACACTGATGTTCCACTCACCAGGCTAAACAAGGAGACAATTACTATCAGCTGCCTGTCAGGTGCCAGGATCTGCCACATACTGCATGCACTCAGGTCACTCCACAACAAGTACAAATATGACTCTATCATTGTCCATGTTGGTGTGAATGACCTGAGATGTACCTCCCTGGACTACATGAAAAGAGACATGGAGGAGGTCTCCAATCTTGTAGCCCAGGCAGGTATGACCTTAGCCCTGAGTAGCATCCTGCCATCACCCAGAATGATACCGCAGTACAAAGACAAAATTATTGACTTCAACAATTGGCTAAGCTTCTGGTGTCATTCTAAGGGGATCCAGTATCTGTCTGCCTGGGATGACATGATCGACAGACCACAATGCTTTGCCAGAGATCGCCTGCACCAGTCGCCCTTGGGATTCTGGATACTGGCTAAGAATCTTGCCACCCCTATAGTGCCTTTTTAGGCGAAGTTCAAATAACAAATTCACCACCGTAACAGGTACAAGCAAGCAAAATCTGAGGGTAATGCTACTCAATGCTAGAAGTGTAAACCTCAAAATGCATTAACTCGAGGCACTCCTTAAAATGGAAAGCATTGACATCTGTGCAGTGACAGAGACCTGGTTCAAGGCTCCAGAGAGCACCCCTGCATTACCAGGCTATAATTAATGCCACACCTTTCGGCCACCTAACCTTGACCGAAACACTAAAGGCGGAGGCATGTCCATATTCATTAAGGATATCCACACCTCCAGGCTAGTTTCTCAGCATAATGCATCTGAGATTATCCAAGTGCAACTACTTTGGGCAAGACCGCAATCCAAATTGTAACTTGTTACAGATCCCCCACCATGTCCCAGGATTCCCACTCCTCATTTCTTGATACACTAGAAAATATTAGGGTACAACCCAACACCCTAATAATGGGCGATTTCAGCTACCCCACCATTAACTGGGAAAACTACTTATGCACCAACTCATTTGCTCAACGTTTTCTGGAATTCATAAATTCCAATGCCTTGGATCAACTTATCCACACCCCCACCAGGGGCAGCAATATCCTAGACCTGGTCATTACCAACATGGCTGACTGGTGTTCCACACCAGAGGTCAATTCCTCATTGTTCAGATCCGACCACAAGCTAATCAGCCTAGACATCTATATCCCGCCCCCACCCCCATTAGGGAAACCACTGTATAAAATTTCTCTAAAGCCAACTTCACGCTTCTTAAGATAGAATTGGCAAACTTCATGACACCCATGCAGACGGACAATAGAGGCACGACTGCTGAATCCTACACAAATGCTCTTTATAAGCACTTACACGAGTACTATCCCTACCAGAACCAAGATGCTATCCTCCAAAAAAAGGAAGCCAATCTGGTGGTCCCCTGCCATAAACAAGCTCTACAACAGTAGAAAGAAACTGTTGCAGAAAAGAGTAAAGTTCCATGGTTGGAGGAACTACCTAGTCAGCCTCAGTAAGAAGCTGAGATCCCTCATAAAATCCTCCAAAGCTAGTTACAAAAACAAAATTGCCACTGATTCTAAAGACAACCACAAAGCATTCTATAGCTATGTCAAGAATCTCAATGGCAACACATCCTGGCAGATAGGTTCAGTGCTAACTTTACCCCCCTCTTACTCCCTAAAAGGCCCAGCTCTATAACGGAAGAATGCAAAGTTCTTGTAATCACGGCTGCACAGGTAAAAAACACACTCTCCAAAGCGCAGAAGAAAGCATCCATGGGACCTGACAACATCCCAGGCTGTGTTCTACATGAACTGCAGAATGAACTGGCACCCCACCTAAGCACCATGTTCAATCATAGCCTCACATCAGGCTTTCTGCCCACTGAATGGTGCACAGCAATGGTTATCCCACTCCACAAAGTGGGAGCCATCATGGACCCCGGGAACTACCACCATATTAGCCTAATGAGCCTGGTCTGCAAGGCCATGGAACATATCATCATGGAACTTACAAACAAAGATATTGGCAATCTCCAAACTCTGGACCCCACCCAGTTCAGGTTTATAAAAGGCAGATCATGTCTCCTAAACCTGATATACTTCTTTGAAGCAGTCACCAAAGTTGTAGAAGAGGGTAAGGTGGTTCACACAGGCTATCTAGATCTTGCTAAGGCTTTTGACACCATCCCCCACTCTGGAATTATAGATAAACTCACTAAACTAGGTATAAATCCCTGTGTCAAAAGATGGGTTGCCAACTGGCTCACTGACAGAACCCACATTGTGAAAGTAGCAGACTCCAAATCTGACTTCAGACCAGTGACCAGTGGAGTACCACAGGGTTCAGTCCTGGGTCCTCTGTTGTTTGGTATCTACTTTTCTGAAGTACAGGCTAACACAGAAGGTCTTTGGCTAACGAAGTTCACAGATGACAGCAAGCTAGGAGCCATAATCAAAACTCCTAATGATGTGGGCATCCTACAAAAGGGCCTCACTGAGACAGATGCCTGGTGTCAAAGCCATGGCCTCAAGCTCGATGCTAAAAAGTGCATTGTCATCCCTTTTGGTAAAAGCTCTGTACCCATGAACTACCACATAAGCAGTAGTCTACTTAACACCGAAAGTGTGATAAGAGACCTTGGGACACAGGTGGACAGTAGTCTCTCCTTTGATAATCAAATCACCACAGTAGTCAGGAAATCCTTCTGCATGGCACACCTCATCACAAAAGGTTTCTCATCCAGGAAAAAAGAGGTCATTGCTCCCCTCTACTCATCAGTCATTAGACCTGTTATAGAGTACAACGCCCCTTTTGGTATGTACCTCACAAGACATCTACAACAACTGGAAAGGCCGCAGAAATACCTCACAAAGAGGATTACCGGCCTCAAACAGATGCCCTATGCAGACCATCTCAAAAAACTCCAGCTTTACTCCATCGCATATCGCCTACTCAGAGGCAATCTCTGCCTAACATACAAAGCTATCTCAAACCCAGAGCTGTTGGATATGCCCCACTTAAAGAAATCCCAATCCCACCGAGCTACACACTTTAGGGATCTAAACCTTGTCACAACAATAAACAGAACATGCTGGAGGGATAGATTCCTGTCCCAGAGACTTCCCATACTCTGGAATAAACTACCTATCTGTATCAAACAAAGCTCCTCATTAGCACTCTTCAAGAAAAATCTTGATGATTGGATGGGAAATAGGAAATTCATCCCGGGCATCACCTCTGTGGCTCTGCTTGACAGGGGTACAGGAAAATAATTTTCTTGGGTGGCAAAAGCCAGGGTACCTTTTCGGCTAGGCTTATATAGGCCCAAGGGCCAATAGCCTAGTACCTACCTATGAACCTATGAACTCTACCAAGGCCCATAGCTTCAACTGTGGCTTTTTGGAAAGAGTTGGATTCTAGAAGTATTCTACAAAATGCCACTTGATCCTGTGTACATACTTTTACAAAGCACTATAAGCCTGATTTCTTCTCTAGATCTAGATCAAGCTTCACTAGGATCATTCTCCAGGGACTCCTGGACCTTCTCCTTCCACCTCCCAAACATGGTTAGCTATGGTAATCTGCCCATACAGCTAAGTTTACTGCAGCAGTGATCAGTATGAAGAATATAATACAGTTGTGCAAGTTGAACTTACCATAACAGTAGCTATTTGAATGATCACTGCTGCAGTACCTGCTCTATCCCTCCATCTCCCTTGTTTTTGTTGTGCTTTTTTATGCCAGGGCATAGACATTCATTTTTTGTTATTCTTTGCATTGTCCTTTCAATGCTTAGCCTCTTTCTGTCTGCTGGCAGGAAAGCTTTGCAGGACTTTGTGCCCAAACTTGTCTTTTAGTTAGCTCAGCTTGAGCTGCCTGACAGTTTAGGCACATAGAAGGTGCACTAAAGCTTTGGAAGCTGTCTCTGTTATATCCTTGGCAGAAAATAACCCATATAGCTAAGGCTACTGCAGCAGTGATCATTCAAACATCTTTGTTGTGGTGCATTCAGCTTACACAACTGAACTTTCTTTCCTTTTTGTCTACACCTGTCAGACCATTCACAAAAATAACATAGAAACTGTTGCCATTGTGATTGGAAGTCATTATTCACACCAATTATATATTCCTGCTTTTTAAATGTCTATTTCCAGCTTTTGTGATATATGCACTAATTAATGTTTGGCAAGCTGAGATCTCCATTTGAACCTATGTCACATTTTGCAAGACTTTTTGTTTTAATTAAAACCATTGGAAAACAGTCACAGCCAGAACCTGTTAAATTAATACAACTACACTAAACTATGTACATTTTTAAATAATGAAGTTTAACCCTCCTAATAGGAACAATCTTTTGTCTGAAATAGACAGCTGCAAACTCAGACCTTATTGAACCTAAAGTTAATTGGTGTCTGTTCTTTATCTTTTTTGCCTCCCCATGTGAAAAACAACTTTCATACTTTCAGAAAACATTAAGGTTTAGCCTTGAAGAAACCAGTGCTTTGGATTTTTATTGCCCTATAATCAGCTTGTCTCCATGGAAACTTAAGGAAAAAATGTACCCCTCAACAACAGGTTTCACTGCATTCAGTATTCTCTTATTTAGTTGTTTCCACTTATAACCTGTTATTAAATTAAGGCAAGGGTCTCAATCCAGACATTTAACTACATAAAAGTGAGAGCAAACACATCAGCTCTACATATATTATGAACTGTGTACTTCTGTACCCCATTCTCCACCTCAGCAGCTAAGATTACAGCCTATTAACTTAAACATGCTTTTGTCTAGTCTGTTTTTCTCTTTTCACATTGTGATGTCTACATTTTTAATGCTAAAATGAAGAGAGAAAGAAAGAAGGCATCTGTTTACTTTAGTATCTTTGTCACATACAATAACTGAAAATGCTTTACTATAAAACATGCAATTTTATAAAGTTTTATAGAAATACTATTAAGAACAGAACTTGTTTTACTTAGTTACCATTGTCCTTCCTCCTCCCTTCCCTTTAGTGCCTTTCCAAACATTAATGACATGAAGTGACACACGTCTTTCAGTTCCCCACAAGTTCAACAAAGTCAACAAAAGTCAATTCATTATACTTTTTCTTGTGCAGCCATATTTCACAAATGTCATTGCTACTTTGTAATCTCACATTTATTCACTGAGTTCCATGTTGCTGGTGTTCTTTCTCTTCATCTATATCCCCCAACTCCAGTCTCCAGTTCAATTCCAGTGTACTCACAATTCTAATCAACTCCTGTGCTTTTATCTGTCTCTCAAGCATTTTCCTTTGGAACATTGGAAAAAGGTTTCACTGACAAAGTCTCAACATGAGCTTTATTATCAGAAGAATTAGAAGCAGAGTCCCCTTCTGCTTGATGGATCACTTTTTGTTGGACAAACTTTTACATTTCATCCTTAACCTGTTCTGCATCAAAAATGACTTGGATCATTCAGGACAAAATATTCTGAAGACTGCTGGATTCAGCAGTTTGAATCTCACACCTGCCTCTCATTATTCCCTGGTTACTAGAATCATTTTGCTTCTGCCTGATGTACAGTGAGTAATCATTTTCAACACTCTACTGTCCCCAACTTGTAATAATTTGCCCTTCTGCCACAGTTTTGTCACGATCAACTTTTTCTGGATTGCATCTTTACTAATACAGGTCTTGGCTGCTTTGTCATGGTCAGATTTGGATCATACACACAGCGTGCCCTTTTAATTAATAAATCCTGCTGTGGAAAACCAGTCCAGTTGCTTATTTGTGCCTTAATAAAATTAATGCAATCTGTTCTTTACAGTTTCTCTGGTACAGTTTGCTTGCTGTACTCTGCCTGAATATTGCTGATCTTTGTCTGTATTTTATTTTGAACTGAGGTTTTTTCATTTAAAGTTTGGTTATTTCTATTTTTTGTGTGTGTGTGTGTGTGTGTATATATATATATATATATATATATATATATATATATATATATATATATATTTGTATTACATTTATTTTAATTTTTCTGTTCCACTGAAGTTTTAAGAGGTCTTGGCTAGGGTCAGTTAGAAAGGTTAGCGAAGAATTCGAATAAAACATTGAATAGAATCAGCTAATTAGTGGGAAGAGCTGAGAAATAGCATTCCTCATTTAGCTAGAAAGATCTTTGTTTAGCTGAGTGCTTGTTTGGCTTGCTTGCTGTACTCTGCCTGAATATTTCTGATCATGTCTTCATTTTATTTTGAATTTAAGTTTTTCATTTAAGGTTTGGTTACTTCTGTGTTGTATCGTATTCTTGTATTATATTTGTTTTGTTTTAAGTTTTCTGTTCTGTTGGAGTTTTAAGAGGTCTTGGCTAGGGTCAGTTAGAAAAGTTAGCAACAAATTCCTTTGCAAACAGTGATTAACATCAGCTAATTAGTGGGAAGAGCTGAGAAATAGTATTCCTCATTTAGCTAGAAATATCTCTCTTTAGCTGGAGTGCTTGTTTGGCTTGCTGTACTCTGCCTGAATATTGCTGATCTCTGTCTGCATTTTATTTTTCCTATCCACCAACCCAATTGTTGCTGTATTCTTGAACTTGGTGGCTTTTGAGTTGACAGCCCCTACTGTAAATCTGATTTTGGACACTCCTCCCATTTCCATCTCATCAGCTCATTCTGCTGAGTACAGGGAGATCATTTGGGAAGGACCACACCCTTAGTTTCTTAACCTTGAATTATCTTTTGTTTCTTCCCTTCCCACTTAACTTTAAAAAACTGCACTTTATTCACCTGCTTTTACTGTATTAGTGTTTCCTTCTACTTTATTACTTTATTTTGCTTTTGCTGCTTGTTCTTAAATGTGTTTAATTGCATTTATTCTGCTGCATTTATTATTGATTGTTAGTAACCTGATTAAATTGTAACTGTTATTGTAAGCCTCTTAGCTTTGGGTTAAGCACTTGGGCTTCAGACTGGCTGTTTTACATTAAGAAGGTTTGTTGTCTGCACTCTCGTGGTAGGAGAGGTAGCTTACATCCTTCTAAGTTGGAAATTGCTGGTTGAAGGCTTAGTGTGTCTGTTATTTAAAAGTGTCTTAGTTCTGGTTTAAGGACTTGGGCTTCAGGCCAGTTATTTTACATTAAGAAGGTTTGTGGTCTACACTCTTGTGGGAGGAGAGGGTATCTGCTGCCTTTTGAGCTAGGAGTTGCTGGTTTAAGGCTTATTGTGCCTGCTTATTTGAATGTTTTTTTAATTGTTGCACTTTGTTTGCTGTACATACAGACCTGCTGAATCTAGTTCTGTTTGTATAACTTGAGCACTAAACCAGGACATCTTTTGATGGAGAGGGTTACCCTGCACCCTAGTGGCAGGAGTGTGTAGTTTGAACTCATCTGATTGAAGGTTGCTGGAACAGGGCTCCGTTTTAAGCTTTTTTATTGCTTAATTTGTTTAAATCAGTTTGCTCTCATTTGCACAGGTTTGCGCTTGTTTTACAAAGCTCCACAGAGTTTGGCAACCAGTTACTGCTCTGCTGTATTTATCTGATCAAGCCAAGGCATCTGCTTATCTCTGCAAAACTTAAGTAGAATTTTTCATTGTATATTGCACTTTTGAACTGCAGTTTTTACCATATTACTGCTTATTTGAACGTTGTTTTTTCTGAAATTGTTGTACTTTGCTGTAGCATAGAATAAATTCAGATCTGCTGAATCCAGTTCTGTTTGTATAACTTGAGCGCTTGAGCACTAAACCAGGCCATACTTTTTGATGGCCTAGTGGCTGGAGTGTGCATTTAGAACTCATTTGATTGAAGGTTGCTGGAACAAAGACTTTTTATCGGTTAATTTGTTTAAATCAGTTTGCTGTCATTTGCTACATAAGCACTATATTTGAGCAGGTTTGCGCTTGTTTGCACATCATTCACTGCTGACCATCAATGGGCACCATTGGCGTTATTGACACAAACACTTCTGCCTTCAAATTTTCCGTTAGTAGTCAGCTGGTGCTCCATCGGTGAGTTCTTACAATTGTCCTTCACTGACAGGTGATACATTCAGCGAAACTCCTGAAGTACCAACACAACTCCTACCCACTAAAACTTCAAATTTTTTGTCCATTTCTCCTGTCCTCTACTTTACCTGGTCCTTCCTGTCCTCTCCCTGTTTACTGACTACATCAACTTACCTAACATTGTGGATGGACAATTTCCCGCTGTTTCTCCAGCCAGCCTGGTCGACATGGACATCCTGAGGCAATATAGCAATTGCCTCATGTACACTGATAACCCACTTCTTCTAGTCATCACAAATTCATTATGTGAGAGATGCATCTATATGAAGAACCTAGAATCCAGGCTCTGTCGGTCATCAGTCAGTTCAGCTGATACTAAGCAGGTTGTCAGCATGAACACCTCATCTCCTGCACCTACCAAACCAACAACACATAAACCTTCATATGTGGAGGTCCTTACCAGAAGCTTACATAAACATCAGAGACTTCTCAAACAGAAACACAACCATGATTCACATAATGCATCCTCTGCAGAACATAGTTCACATAATATATCACACACCTGTGTCTCACCAGTCAAGCCCCTAAGGCATAACACAAAACAAACATCTTAGTCATAGGTGACTCAATTGTGAGACACACAGATGTCCCTCTCATCAAGCTGGATAAGGAAAAAGTTATGGTCAGCTGTCTGTCAGGTGTCAGGATCCACCACATCAGATGTGTCCTCAAGTCTCTCAACACTAGGCACTGTTGTGACTCTGTCATAGTCCATGTTGGTGTGAATGACTTGAGATGTACCTCACTGGACTATATGAAGAGAGAATTGACTGAGCTCTTTAGTTATGTGTCTCAGGCAGGTATGTCCCTATCATTAAGCAGCATTTTACCTTCACCTAGGATGATACCTCAATACAAACAAAAAATGATTGACTTCAGCAATTGGCTTACTTTCTGGTGTCATTCAAAGGGGATCCAGTATCTGTCAGCCTGAGATGACATGGTCAACAGACCTTGATGCTTTGCTAGAGATGGTCTTCATCTCTCACCCCTGGGATTTCAGTTGCTGGCTAAGGCTCTTGCCACCCCCATAGTGCCTTTTTTAGGCAATATCACAAGAACAAAATTCCTGACGTAAAAATACCCTCTAAAACAACCTCAAGGTTATGCTGCTAATTGCTAGGAGTCTGTACCAGAAATTACACTCACTGGAAGCAGTCCTTACCTTGGAAGATGCTGAAATTTGTGCAGTCACTAAGACCTGGTTTAAGGCTGCACAGAGCACCTCAGCTATACCAGGTTACATTTCCTTTCACATGTTCAGACCACAAACCGAACTCATATGAACTAAGGGAGGTGGTGTATCAATATTCATTAAAGATAAATACACCTCTAGATTGGTTAAACATTATGATTCCCCTGAATTACTTCAGATACAACTGACTGTAGGTAAGACCCCTCTTTGGGTCATTGCTAGCCATAGGACCCCCTCCATGAATCAGGACATCCACTAAGCCTACTTGGATCTACTTGAGTCAATCAAGATACAACCAAACACCCTTGTTTTGCATGACTTTAATTACTCATCCATTGACTGGGTAAATTATATGTGTTCTAACTGACTTGCCCAAAGGTTCCTGGACTTTGTTAACTCCAATGCCCTGCACCAGCTAGTTGACACACCCACACAGGGCTCAAACATCCTGAATCTGGTCCTCAACAACATGGGGGACCACTGCACCACCCCCAGTGTGTGGCCATCCTTGGTGAGATCTGACCACAAATCAGTCTCACTAAAAGTAACTATAACACCCCCCCCCAGCAACAACTAGACTAAATAACATCTCCAAGGCCAATTACAACCTTTTACGTGACAGCATAAATAGCTTCATAGCCCCTCCCTCCACTGATAGGATAGACACCTATGCTGAGTTATACACCAATGCTTTATACCAGCACCTGTACAGTTGTATTGACTCTGCCATACCTGATAGAACCAAAGCAAGACCATCAAGGAAAAACAAACCTGCCTGTTGACAACTGCCATTAATAGGCTATACAATAGGAGAAAGAAACTGCTGTCTAAGAGTAGGAAGAAAAGGTCTCAAAACTGGAAACACTTCCTCCTCAACTTAAACAAGCAAATAAGACTCCTAGTGAAGTCCTCCAAACCTAACTACAAATTCAGATTAGCTTCCCTAACTAAGTATAGCCACAAGGTGTTCTTTAGTTACATCTGTAACCTCAAAGGTAAGGCCCAGATTTGTGCTGAACTCATAGTTAATGGCACTACATATACAGAACCTGTGTTTATGGCAAACCTGCTGACTGACAGATTCAATGAAAACTTCACTCTCCTGTTCCTGCCACATATACCCCAAAGCATCCCTAACACCTGTCCCCAATGTAGTATCTCCGAGGAGCAGGTCTTAAGCACACTCTCCAAGACCAAAAACACAGCTTCTATGGGATGAGTCAACATAATGGCCTGTGTTCTACATGGGCTAAAACAGGAATTAGTGTCACCACTGGGCACGCTTTTCAATCACAGCCTAAGAGCTGGCTTTGTACCAGTGAATGGAAAACAGCTACCATCATCCCTTTGCACAAATGGGGTACATCCACGGACCCCGGGAACTATAGACCCATTAGTCTGACTAGCCTTATCTGCAAGGCAATGGAACGAATCATTATGGACCTTATTAACAAAGATATAGAAAACCTCCAGACACTTGACCCCACCCAGTTTGGCTTTGTCAAGGGGAGATCATGCCTGTTAAACTTGGTGGTCAAGACAGTCACCAAAGCCCTAGATGAGGGCAGATCTGTGCAACCGGCCTTTCTAGCCTTTGAAACAATCCCCGACTCAGGCATTATTGATAAACTCACCCAGCTGGGTATCAACCCTTATATTGTCAAGTGGATTGCAAACTGGCTCACTGATAGAACTCATACAGTCAAAATAGGGGACCTCACCTCCTCCTGCAGACCAGTAGCCAGTGGTGTTCCATAGGGATCTGTTCTGGGAACTCTACTGTTCAGAATCTGCTTCTCCGAAGTACAGGCTAACAATAAAGGACTGTGTCTTTCAAAGTTTGCTGATGACTGCAAGCTTGGAGTGATCATTGAAACCCCTAGCGATGTCAACATTCTGCAAGAAGGTCTTACGTAGACTAATGACTGGTGCCAAAGTAATGCTCTTAAACATAATGCAAAAAATGCATTATTAAACCCTTCAGCAAGGATGATGTTCTTGCAAACTACCGCATCAATAGCAGTACCCTAAGCACACAGTCAGTGATGAGATATCTGGGCACACAGGTCGACAGCAACCTTAACTTCAATCACCATATCTCTACAGTGGTAAGAAGGGCATTTTATATTGCTCATCTCATAAGTAAGGGCATTGCCTCCAGAAAAAAAGAGGTTATAACCCCCTGTACTCTTCCATCATCAGGCCAATAATATAGTACAGTGCTCCCTTTGCTATGTTCCTTTTCAAACACCTGCAGCAATTGGAGAGACCACAAAGGTTCCTTAAAAAGAAAATTCAGGGTCTTCAAGACCTGTCTTATGCGGGCAGACTGAAATCATTGTCACTTTACTTTTTGTCATATAGACTGCTCAGAGGTGACCTGTGCCTTGCATAAAGAGCAATGTCTGATCCAGTTTTATTGGAAATGCTGCACATTTACAAGTCAAACGGCACATGGGTCACTTGCTCAAGGGACCTTAGCCTGGTATGTGACATCAACAAAAATTGCTGGACAGGCATATATGTCTTACAGAGGTTGCCCCACCTTTGGAACAAGCTTCCTATTCATGTTAAACAAAACCCCTCATTGGCACTATTTAAGTATAATTTGGATGATTGTATGGGTAGCCAGAAATTCACTCCAGGGGTTCCACCTGTGTCCTTCTTGGACAGGAGAATAGGTGCTGATTTTAATGTCTGCTTGAACCAGACACCCTTGGAAACATGGGTTAAACTTGGCTAAACTTGTAAGGGCCCTTGGGCCATTAACCTATTAACCTCCTATGATCCTGTGGTCTCAGGTTTTCCCTGTGTACTCTGTCCTCTAATTTTACTGTTTTTTGAAACTTCTCTTCTTGATGTGTGTGTGTGTGTTTGTGTGTTTCAGTGATTTACCAGAAAATCAAACAAAATTATAAAAAAAAATCAGAGCAAAAATCAGCGACAGTTTATAAATATTATTCTAATTCACTTTAAATAGTTAACATAACATGTTTTGCATCAACATGCATTTTTAGAACAATAAGAAGTACAAAATTTGGGTCTATATTAGAAGCATGAAAGTGCTTCTGAACGAATACACAAACAGTGATACATATTCATCGAATCGCATTTAAGCGATTCGATGAATATGTCATAGGGCAAGAAGATAGTTGGCCAATGTCACGGAGTTGCCCTTTCCTTTCCTATAGTGCGATCTTGGAGTTGGTATATTTAGTTAGGGGGGCAGAGCCCCCCCACCTGTTTTTGGTGTTAAATAATTTTTTTTAGCAAACGTCCGCGTAAGTTTTTTTCCTAGGGAAAAATTTGTTTACGTGGCAGTTCACTATTGTTAGGTTTTATGCATTATGTGTTGACTTTTATGTAGTTACACATATATGCACTTTCGGTGTTATAATATAGATCCCAAAATTCTAATGTTTGTCATTATTGACTGACTGTAATCTTCAGTGATTTACCAGAAAATCAAAAAAAAATTATAAAGAATCGGGACAAAATCAGGGACAGCTGAGAGGTATAGCTGGCACGACTGATGTGCTTATTGAGAGACCTCTGGCATCCTTGCTCAGTACAGTATAATACAGTGTTATAACAACCCTTGAAAAGTACAAGCTTACCTCTCAGTTGTCCAGATTTTTGAAGAACATCCAGATTTCTGTCTCATATTTTTAGTCTATTCTTCAGAAAACTTGTGCTTTTCTGGCAAATTACTGAGGATTGAAGTCCCTAAATAATGACAGACATTTGTGTTTCAGACTTCATATCCTTCAGAAAATTCACGCTAATGCAGAGCCTATTATTCTAACAACATTCAAGTTTATAAGAACGATATTTAAAATTGTCCCTATTTTTGAGCCCTTCCCCCATTATTTTTGTCTTTGCCCAGATTTTTTGTCCTAAGAATTTGAGAAGTAGGAGTACAAGTCTGGCATCATGTTTCCTAGTTCTTCCCTGCTGTTCAAACTAAGATTTTGATGCAAATGTACTTCTTATGAAAGCTATTGTGTTCAGTGGGGAAAAAAATATTGCAAATCCTTATGACTTTGCCTTCAGTCACCAGACTGCAGCAGGAAACTGTACAGGAGTTGAACTACCTGAGTAGGAAGCAAAGTTTTCAAGACTGAAATTCCAAAGGAAGCCTTCCCAGACACTAACAGAATGACTACCATGTAGGGAAGCCTTAAGAGCAATCAGCAGAAGGGCTGCAGGTATAGTCAGTCTCATTGAGGAGTAAAAGGATAGGAAGAAAGAAATTGTGAAGCATTGGACAAAGCTCTCCTGAACTTCCTAATCTGTCATTTTGATGGCCTTCAGTCCTGTTAGTGAGCTCTCTTATGAACAGCAAGAGATCTCCCCCACCACCACCTTTGACTACTGGCTACAGCAGTGGCATAAAAACCCACCCCAAGCAAGAATTTTTACAAATGAGTTTTGGGGTTGCACCTTACTGGTTGTCTTGAATGGGAGCAGATCAGTTCATCTTGCACTGTAGAACAGGCTCCCTTACACCTTCTTGCACCTGCTGTATTAGACATGAGTTCACTGTTTTGGTGTTGGGATATTAGTGAATCACTGATAGTCCATAATTTGAGTTATAGCTTGGCGGTTTGCTCAGAGGCTTAAGGCTGTGAGCTGTTATTCCTGTGTTTTATTCCTCCAGCCCTCATTTGGTTATTGTGTGACTTTGAGCAAGTCACTTAACCACACAGGACACCCCTGAAAAGGGACTGTGTCTAGCAGGCCTACCTGGTTAACAAATGCATATTATTAAAGAAATATGCCGGCTCAAACCTTTACAGTCCTGTTACATGTTGACACTACCTTTAGCCAGTGTTTCCCCCTTACACAATGGGTCTGCCACCCATCCCAGATCATGCCTTTGTTTCCCCAAGGCCCAAGGCATCTGTGGCTGAGACAGGTATAATTATTATTCTTAGATTTCTACTAGATTTCTACTACCCAGACTTATGTCCCAAAATCTGAGGAAGTCCTCTATGGACTGGTGAGTGTCATCTTCCATTTCCCCAGAAGAGGCTAAACCAGCATTGTGGAAAGAAGGCTTATGATATGCAAGTTATCCCTTCCTTGTAGTCTGTCCTGAAAGATGTCATTTTTGCATTCTGGAAGCATCTAGGCACTGGCACTTTAACTTTCAAAAAAAATGTCCACCTGGCTGAGCTGTCTGAGTACATGACAGTCACCTGAAGCAATTGCCAGAGGCCTCTTTTGAAGTAGGTGTTAGAGTCAGGGGCTGTAAAATCAGTGCACCGGTTATTCTTTGAGAGAGCAGAGAGTCCCAAGACCTTAGTAAAAAAAAAAAAAAACAAAAAAACCCCCAAAAAAATAAATCCAAACTGCTCAACGGGCAAACAGCTTTGTTTTACCAGTCTGGTACCTCGGCCATTCACCTTCACAGGATCTGACATCACATCTAAACACACTATTTTTATACAGTTATGAACCCCATTAAACAATCAATTAAACAATAATGCACTCCATTATAAAATAATTAGCACAAAAATACAAAATGCAAAATACATATTACAAAATACATACTTTCAACAGTAAAAATAATTTAAATAATTTAAAAACACACATTTACTTCCTGATTTAAACCCCTAGGAGAAAGCGTTCTGTAATCTAACATAATTTTCATCTCCAAATCAGTTAACTTTCATAAATAATCCCCTCCCCTGGCAAGAAAAGGTTGTGTCAATACACAAAAAAAGAAACCTGCATCTGACCCTCATGCATTTTACTATAATGTTCAGTCACTGGGCTTTTCAAATTCTGGTTCCTAATATTTATTTATTTTTTATTTATTTCACATTTGTTAACCCAGTTAGTCCAACTGAGTTTGCAAACAAACCCATTTTCGGTGTAGACCCGAGGAGAAAAGTCTCAGCAAACATAAATAAAGATAAAGTGACAATATTCTTCTTCTTTCGGCTGCTCCCATTAGGGGTCGCCACAGCAGATCATCTATTTCCATTTCTTCCTGTCCTCTGCATCTTGCTCTGTCACACCAACCACCTGCATGTCCTCTCTCACCACATCCATAAACCTTATCTTAGGCCTTCCTCTTTTCCTGTTTCCTGGCAGCTTCATCCTTAGCATCTTTTTCCCAATATACTCTGCATCCCTCCTCAGCACATGTCCAAACTAATGTAATCTTGCCTCTCTGGCTTTGTCTCCAAACCTTCCAACCTGGGCTGACCCTCTAATATACTTATTCCTAATCCTGTCCACCCTCGTCACACCCAGTGCAAATCTTAACATCTTTAACTCTGCCACGTCCAGCTCTGACACCTGCCTTTTTATCAATGCCACTGTCTCCAACCCATATAACATAGCTGGTCTCACTACCCTTTTGTAGACCTTCCCTTTCACTCTTACTGGTACTTGTCTGTCACAAATCACTCCTGACACTCTTCTCCACCCACTCCATCCTGCCTGTACTCTCTTCTTCACCTCTCTTCCACACTCACCATTACTCTGAACTGTTGATCCCAAGTATTTAAACTCATCCACCTTCACCACCTCTACTCCCTGCATCCTCACCATACTTATATCCTCCCTCTCATTCACACACATATATTCTGTCTTAGTCCTACTGACCTTCATTCCTCTTCTCTCTAGAGCATATCTCCACCTCTCCAGGGTCTCCTCTACCTGTTCCCTACACTCACTACAGATCACAATGTCATCTGCAAACATCATAGTCCATGGGGCCTCCTGTCTAATCTCATCTGTCAACCTGTCCATCACCACTGCAAATAAGAAAGGGCTCAGAGCTGATCCTTGATGTAATCCCACCTCCACCTTAAACGTATCTGTTACTCCCACAGCAGTCCTCACCAATGTCACACTACCCTTGTACATATCCTGTACCACTCTTGCATACTTCTCTGCCACTCCCGACTTCCTCATACAATACCACAACTCCTCTCTAGGCACCCTGTCATATGCTTTCTCTAAGTCCACAAAGACACAACGCAACTCCTACTGACCTTCTCTGTACTTCTCCATCAACACTCTCAGAGCAAACAATATACAAATATTAAATAACAATCACAATACAGAACAATTGTAAAAAAAAGGTTATTAACTATTTGCATTGCATTGATAGTAAGCAACCCATTTTCAGTGGAAACCCAAGGGGAAAGAGCACCAGCAAGCATAAGCAAAGATAAATATACAGGACAAAACCTATTAAAATAATGCAAATACAAAATTAATTATAAAGAGAAAAACAAAAGAAAAAATTATCAGCATTAAGGGTTGCACTGATAGCAGTGGTCTAAATTTACTACATATAAGAGTAAAAACAAAAGAACAACCATTGTTCAAAAGAAGGACAATGTAGAGACTTTGATAGGAAGTGGAGGGAAAAGATAAATAGTGTGGAGAATGGGAGGGGGAGAGAAAGGAGGGGGCTATGGCAGGGCTATAGTAGTACAGCTGAGGGTCTAGGAGGTTAGTTTAAGCAGAAGTTACTAACAAAGAAGGTTAGGAGATGCAATGTCCCCCAAATGTTCCAAAATATGGACTTTAACTACATTTAATCTGACCCACATACCAACCAGGAAACCTACAATTACTCCCTATAATATAAACAACTTCCCTTGACTCACATGTTAATCCTATGAAGGAAATGTTCTCTCATTGATCTTAGTACCAGTGAGGTTTTTGGCTTTGGAACATACTTTATGATGCTCACATTGCAACATGCCTCTACACCCTATCAATGAACACTGTGGTCTATAAACATAATTCACAATATCTTTTAAATTAGGACTTCTCCTATAGTAAAAAGTGACATGTTTAGGAAAAAAAATTTCTATTGCTTCATCATCACTAACCACATGCCACAAATCCCTAATAATTCCTTCCATAACATGAGGAAAAGGTGAATATCTTGAAACAAAATATAGGTTGTTCCTACTTCTAACAACATCTAAATCACTAAAGTCATTTTGGCATCTAACATTAAACATATTCAACCTGCCACCTTCTTTTAGCTTGACGAATTTGCCCCTCTGTATAACCTCGTTCTCTAAGCCTATTTTCAACACCAGACAATTCATTCCCTCTTAACTCTATATCTGATGTATTATTGAAACTCCTTTTGAATTCCCTATGGGGCAACAAATCCAACAAATGTGGGGGATGCATACTTGTAGTATATAAAAATTATTAAGTGCTGTCTCCTTCCTAAAGGGTTTAAATATAAAAGTCACCCCTCCACATAAAGTGTGACATCAAGAAAATTAAAATTCTTGCTATTCAATTCATATGAAAATTTGAGTCCATGGGAAATGTCATTTAAGACCTTAAAAAATTCCAAAAACTTGCAAACATCACCCCTACCAACAAAAATTAAATCATCTATATATCTGTTGAACAGAATCACATGTTCAGTATAAACTTTTGGTAGGACACACAAACTTCCTCTCAAAATCCCCCACGTATATAATAGCATATGTAGGGGCAAAGGATGCCCCATAGCTGTACCTTTAACCTGCAAAAACAACTTATGCTCGAAACAAAAATAATTGTGAGTGAGAGAAAACTGTAAGAGGGAAATCAGGAAAGAAATATCGTATAATTTACTCAACTCAGATTCAAAGTCAGTTTTGTAAACAGACATATTCAATGAGGAATTGTCACTACCTTCTAAAGTGTCAGCAACGATATTCAGAACATTTAGTTCATTTTGTATTTTAATACCAAAAAAAGTAAAAAATAAAAGTCATCTACCAGTTCCCCAGAAGAAGGGATATTCAGCACTTGTGACTATCAAAACAAGGACATCAAAACCAGTAACAGTCTGCAAAGTGGGACCTCTAGTGTAGTACTCTACTGAAAGTTTCAGACACCAACTGAGGTCTTATCTGCACAGGTTCTGGTCAGAGAGCTAAGTAATACTTTACAGGCCCAAGTGGTGCAGCATAAAGGCTTGTAGTGTATACCGGTAGAAACACATAACCATCATCAAAATTCCTTTAAGGGATAAAAAGTTTGCCAGTATCAAGGAAACAGGTCACCTCTATGAATCAGCAAATAATTCACCTGACCTTTGAATAAACCCATTTCATGGCTGAATATGTTATAGTTGTGTAAAAAGTTGCTAGATCTCAGCCTGAGCACAGTTGGACCATCACTGAACTTCTGAAAAAATTGTTTGGTACAAAATCTGGCCACTGTTAGTTGGTTCCACTACATCTCAACAAACCTTTAAGTGGATGAAACCAGCCAGAAGTACTTAAAAATGTTTCCTCATGTGAGGGATTTTGCCCCACTTGCTTCTTCTTACTTACTAGAAACTACACCAGCAGTGATTCTGAATGAAAAATAGTGATTTATGAGTTCCCTGCATGGAAACTACCTATTGAGGTGAAACCTTTTCCAGTTTATACTTGAGGTTTGGGAAGCTGCGTCACTCTGTGACAAAAAAGAAAACATCTCCCTCACTAATGTCTTCAAAGGAAGAATTACTATATACATCCTAGAATAACTTTCCATTATTTTGATAAAAAATATACTTATTCATATTAATTCTTCCAAAAGCTATTACTGGTTGTAAATCAGAGTGTAAAGTGTGTGTGCTTGTATCTTTAAGAAGCATGCAAGGCTGTATGTGCACGTATATAACTCACACACATGCACAACCTTAGTGCCATTTTGAAAGAGCAGCTAAGATGTAAGCATGCGTGCTCATAGTCACTAATTGTATATAACTTACTTAAGTTACAGCCTATAGTCAATAGTAATGTGTTTGTATGTAATAAAGCTGCTTGAACAGAACCCATGAAGATTTGTTTATTTGTGTCCTAACATGAAAGCAACATGGTGTCAGAACCGGGATGGAAGAGAGAAGAATATTCCAAGCCATGAGATGTAAAGACGACAGCGAAGGTAAAACCGAGAGAAAAGAGCACAAACATAGCCAGAAAGAATTAAAGGTGATAAGAAATAAAACAAATTATTTACTTGATGCAAAAGACAAGAAAGAGGCATTACAAGGGTACAAACTGTATTATCAGGCAAGCAGAAAGTATAAAAAGTTTGTTAACTAAAGAAAATGTTTAAGATAAAAGTATTCAACAAAACAATTAACTGTAAAGCAAAACAAGTATGTTTAAAGCAGAAAATGAGTATGTTTAAAGCAAAACAAGTGTGCTTGTGGCAAAGTTAAGCATGTTTAGGGTAAAACAAGCTCAAGAAAAGTACGTTGGGTATGAAAAGGGCTTAAACGAGCAAAGCAATTACAATAAGAAAAGAAAAGGGCACATTAAGCAAAATTAAGCAAGGCGACTGCATGTGTTTGGGCAATGTGCTGTGTTTGGGCATAACTATGACTTCATATTGTATCAAGGGTGTAACTAAAGTTATTCAAAGTATCTCAAGTGTATAAAAGGTCTTACAGTGTGTGCTTATTACTGTGTATGTATTTCAAAGAGTTCATTGTGTGCAAAGTGCAACTATTTTGTGCAATCCAGTCAAAGTATAGATATTTTGAAAAGGTTCTTGTGCTGGGTGTGTCTATTCACAAAGTGGTGCCATTACAGAGTGCTTCTTGTACTGTAAAGAGTTGCCTAGCAAGGTACCGCCATTTTGGAGACATTTCAGTGTGCTGTATGCAGTTATTCACAAAATACGATTACTTCAAAAGTTATTGAGTTTTGGGCAACAGATGTTTGATTTATTTGCATTGGGCATTTGCTTGAAATGTTTCTTGCACTGATAATTTTCTTGCAAAAGATGACATTACAAGTATATTACAGTACTCGCTAGTTATTCAGTCACATTGTAAAGTTTTCGAATGCCTCTTAAAGTGATGATGTTAACAAGTGATGGTGCATCACTGTACCATTTCTGCCTTTATCGATAAAATTCCGAAAGTATAACAAAGTGATGGTAAATGACTTTAGCATTTCTGCCTTTACCAATAAGATTCACAAGTGATGATAAATTACTTTAGCATTTCTGCCTTTACCGATAATATTCTACAAGCATTGAAAAGCCCGAAAAGTCATTTCGCAAAGTTCATTAAAGTATCGAAAAGTTATTTTGCAAAGTTCAGTAAAGTATTGAAAAGCCAGAGGTTTATTTTGCAAAGTCCAGTTATATGAAAGTGCTACAAGTTCGTTCATTTGCATAATTCCAACCAATGAGAATATAAGTTTAGAGCACGAAGGCATTGGATAAGTTCTGTTTATGTCAGAAACTTCTGCATATGTGTATGTATATTCATGCTTATTTGCAAAAAAAAAAAAAAAAACCCTTCCCTGGTATGTGTTAATATGGCAGACAGATTTCGGAAACCCCTACCACTTGTGTTTGATCAGAATATTGCAGAGAACTGGAGAATATTAGAGCAAGAGTACGATGTTTTAATACAAGAAGTTTATGCAGATAGAGATGCACACACAAGGGCATTCATTTTGCTAAACTTAGCAGGATCAGAGGCCATAGAAAGAGAGAGTTAATTTGTGTATGCACCAGCAGTATATGGAGGAGAAGGTGCAGACCGCCATATTGTTGTACAAGCTGAATCAAGGGAACATCCCGAGTGTTTGAAGCCCAAGTTTAGAGAGATGTTCAACCCCCAGATGAATGTTACATTAGAGAGACATTTGTTTTACATAAGAGATCAGAAACCTGGATAAACATTTGCAGCGTATATAACTGACTTGAGAAACAGAGCTAAGATGTGTCGATTTGGTGATCTAAAAGATTAGCTGATAAAGGACAGATTTGTATGTGGTATTAATAGTGCTGCTGTGAGAAAGATTTTACTTTGTGACAGTGATTTAATATTGAGCAAAGCCACAGAGGTTTGTCAAATCCATAAGGTGGCAGAAAAACATACAAGTATGCTTGCGAGTGACAAAAGCATAGTTTCAGTTGGCTCCAGAGCAGATGTAGACAGTATGCAACACGTGACAAGAACAGGCCTAAGCACGTGGCAGCTACAGGATTTCCAAAGAAGCCTTGAGGTTTCTAGAAAGTTCCAGGAAAAGTGCAAGCTCTAGTGCTAGCTCAGAGTAACACAAACACAAATCAGTAAAACCCAAATCTAGCTTTATTGTTAACTGTCAAAATCGTGGTGCGAATCATGAGTCTAAAAGAGAGAAGTCCTTAGTATTTGGTCAGCAATGTCACAAGTGCAAAAAGTGGAACAATTTCCAAAAGTTTTGTAATTCAAGTAAGCCTCAGGCAGTTGTAAAGAAAGGTTGCACAAAAAAGCAAGTTGATCAAGTAGAGTCAAAACAGTCAGCTTTCTATGTAGATGGTGTATCAGTGCTTAGTGAAAGAGTTGATGCATTAAAATTATTGACAAGAAGTGCAGTGTTTTGTACAGTCCGGATCAATGTAAAATCCACAGAGCTGAAAGTAAAGACTTGGTCAAAGTGTAATGTTATATCAGCGGACACTTTTGCAAAGGTGAAAACTAATGAACAACTCAATGTAACCAGTAGTGCAAGACTTGTTGCTTATGGAGCTGAAGAAATTCAAACCGAAGGTTCAGTGATAATTTCATGTTATTTGGCCGAGAACTGTTACAACTTGTTATTCTTCATAGTCTGAAGCCCAGTGCAGTCTTTATTGGGTAGCAAAGATAGTTTAAGAATGAATCTGCTTTCTTTTGCTAAAGAAGTTCATCATGTAAGTGCAGTTCTGAGTTCCAATTTTTCCGAAGTCATTTTCTTAGAGTATGCTGATGTTTTTGATGACAAATTGGGCAAGCTTCCGGTTGTATATTTCATGAAGTAAGACCCAGAGATCACTCCAGTAGTCAGACCAGCAAAAAGAGTTCCAATAGCTATGCAAGATAAAGTAAAAGTTCAGTTGGCTAAACTAGTGCAGCAAGGTGTTATTTGTCCAGTCAGAGAACCAACTGAATGGGTATCATCCATGGTAGCTACTCACAAGAAAGGCTCAGATTAAATCAGAATATGCAATGACCCAAGAGATTTGAACAAAGCATTAAAAACACCATATTATCCAATGCTCACAGTTGAAGAAGCTGCATCTGTAATACTGCATGCTACTGTATATCCAATGTGCACAGCTGAAGAGGTTGCAGCTCTAATACCGCATGCCACTGTATTTTCTGTTTTGGATGCAAAGAGTTAATTTTGGCAAGTGATGCTGGATCGCAAATCCTCATTTGTAACTACATTTGGTACTCTGTTTGGCAGATACAAATTCCTAAGGATGCCATTTGGAATAAATTCTGCAAGTAAAATTTTTCAGTGTACAATGGAGCAAATTTTTCAGGTTATCCTTGTGCTTTAATAGTAGATGACCTGTTGATTGGAGGCAGTGGTGAAGGAAAGCATGACAGAAACCTCAAGAAAGTTCTAGACAGAGCACGTGAAGTGAACTTATAGCTCAATCCTCTGAAGTGCAAATTCAGACTTCCAGAAGTTACATACATAGGCCATTTGTTTACAAGTACAGGCTTGAAACCTGACCCGACCAAGCAAGCAGCTGTTCTAGAGATGTCAGTGCCAGACAATGTACAAAGTTTACAATGTCTTCTGTGCATGGTCAGCTATTTTGGCAACTTTACACCTGACTGCAGTAAATTAACAGCATCTTTAAGAGAGCTAACATGCAAAAATTTTGCATGGTCATGGTTGGAACATCATCAGAAGGCATTTGAAGACCTTAAGCAGAAAATTGCCATCCCACCTACGTTAAGATACTATGATATAAACAAACCAGTTATTCTTTCCTGTGATGCTTCAGAATTTGGCCTAGACACAGTCATACTTCAAGAGGGAAGACCAGTAGACTATGCATCTAGAACACTAACCCAAACTCTAACCCAAACTGAGATGCAATATGCTCAGATTGAGAAAGAGCTTTTGGCTATAGTATTTGCATGCTCCAAATTTCATGATTATATTTATGGTCGAGCTATTCAAGCTGAAACTGATCATCAACCTTTAGTTACTATTCTAAAGAAGCCTGTGCATTCCGCTTCAGTAAGATTGCAAAGAATGATGCTCAGACTGCAAAAGTACAATTTCAAAATGGTCTACACTAAAGGCAAGTTGCTTTATCTGGCTGATACTTTATCCAGATCTCCTAGAAATATAACAGAACAGCTTGATGCAGAGACTTTTGACTTTGATGTGATGTGAGTGAGTACTTATTCATATTAATTCTTCCAAAAGCTATTACTGGTTGTAGATCAGAGTGTAAAGTGTGTGTGCTTGTATCTTTAAGAAGCATGCAAGGCTGTATGTGCACGTATATAACTCGCACACATGCACAACCTTAGTGCCATTTTGAAAGAGCAGCTAAGACGTAAGCATGCGTGATCATAGTCACTAATTGTATATAACTTACTTAAGTTACAGCCTATAGTCAATAGTAATGTGTTTGTATGTAATAAAGCTGCTTGAACAGAACCCATGAAGATTTGCTTATTCGTGTCCTAACATGAAAGCAACATGGTGTCAGAACCGGGATGGAAGAGAGAAGAATATTCCAAGCCATGAGATGTAAAGACGACAGCGAAGGTAAAACCGAGAGAAAAGAGCACAAACATAGCCAGAAAGAATTAAAGGTGATGAGAAATAAAACAAATTATTTACTTGATGCAAAAGACAAGAAAGAGGCATTACAAGGGCACAAACTGTATTATCAGGCAAGCAGAAAGTATAAAAAGTTTGTTAACTAAAGAAAATGTTTAAGATAAAAGTATTCAACAAAACAATTAACTGTAAAGCAAAACAAGTATGTTTAAAGCAGAAAATGAGTATGTTTAAAGCAAAACAAGTGTGTTTGTGGCAAAGTTAAGCATGTTTAGGGTAAAACAAGCTCAAGAAAAGTACGTTGGGTATGAAAAGGGCTTAAACGAGCAAAGCGATTACAATAAGAAAAGAAAGGGGCACATTAAGCAAAATTAAGCAAGGCGACTGCATGTGTTTGGGCAATGTGCTGTGTTTGGGCATAACTATGACTTCATATTGTATCAAGGGTGTAACTAAAGTTATTCAAAGTATCCCAAGTGTATAAAAGGTCTTACAGTGTGTGCTTATTACTGTGTATGTATTTCAAAGAGTTCATTCTGTGCAAAGTGCAACTATTTTGTGCAATCCAGTCAAAGTATAGATATTTTGAAAAGGTTCTTGTGCTGGGTGTGTCTATTCACAAAGTGGTGCCATTACAGAGTGCTTCTTGTACTGTAAAGAGTTGCCTAGCAAGGTACCGCCATTTTGGAGACATTTCAGTGTGCTGTATGCAGTTATTCACAAAATACGATTACTTCAAAAGTTATTGAGTTTTGGGCAACAGATGTTTGATTTATTTGCATTGGGCATTTGCTTGAAATGTTTCTTGCACTGATAAGAGGTGTTTCTTGCAAAAGATGACATTACAAGTATATTACAGTGCTCGCTAGTTATTCAGTCACATTGTAAAGTTTTCGAATGCCTCTTAAAGTGATGACGTTAACAAGTGATGGTGCATCACTGTAGCATTTCTGCCTTTATCGATAAAATTCCGAAAGTATAACAAAGTGATGGTAAATTACTTTAGCATTTCTGCCTTTACCAATAAGATTCACAAGTGATGATAAATGACTTTAGCATTTCTGCCTTTACCGATAATATTCTACAAGCATCGAAAAGCCCGAAAAGTCATTTCGCAAAGTTCATTAAAGTATCGAAAAGTTATTTTGCAAAGTTCAGTAAAGTATTGAAAAGCCAGAGGTTTATTTTGCAAAGTCCAGTTATTTGAAAGTGCTACAAGTTCGTTCATTTGCATAATTCCAACCAATGAGAATATAAGTTCAGAGCACGAAGGCATTGGATAAGTTCTGTTTATGTCAGAAACTTCTGCATATGTGTATGTATATTCATGCTTATTTGCAAAAAAAAAAAAAAAAAACCCTTCCCTTCAATAAGATTCACAAGTGATGATAAATGACTTTAGCATTTCTGCCTTTACCGATAATATTCTACAAGCATTGAAAAAAGCGAAAAGTCATTTTGCAAAGTTCATTAAAGTATCGAAAAGTTATTTTGCAAAGTTCAGTAAAGTATTGAAAAGCCAGAGGTTTATTTTGCAAAGTCCAGTTATTTGAAAGTGCTACAAGTTCGTTCATTTGCATAATTCCAACCAATGAGAATATAAGTTCAGAGCACGAAGGCATTGGATAAGTTCTGTTTATGTCAGAAACTTCTGCATATGTGTATGTATATTCATGCTTATTTGCAAAAAAAAAAATAAATAAATAAAACCCTTCCCTGGTATGTGTTAATATGGCAGACAGATTTCGGAAACCTCTACCACTTGTGTTTGATCAGAATATTGCAGAGAACTGGAGAATATTAGAGCAAGAGTACGATGTTTTAATACAAGAAGTTTATGCAGATAGAGATGCACACACAAGGGCATTCATTTTGCTAAACTTAGCAGGATCAGAGGCCATAGAAAGAGAGAGTTAATTTGTGTATGCACCAGCAGTATATGGAGGAGAAGGTGCAGACCGCCATATTGTTGTACAAGCTGAATCAAGGGAACATCCCGAGTGTTTGAAGCCCAAGTTTAGAGAGATGTTCAACCCCCAGATGAATGTTACATTAGAGAGACATTTGTTTTACATAAGAGATCAGAAACCTGGATAAACATTTGCAGCGTATATAACTGACTTGAGAAACAGAGCTAAGATGTGTCGATTTGGTGATCTAAAAGATTAGCTGATAAAGGACAGATTTGTATGTGGTATTAATAGTGCTGCTGTGAGAAAGATTTTACTTTGTGACAGTGATTTAATATTGAGCAAAGCCACAGAGGTTTGTCAAATCCATAAGGTGGCAGAAAAACATACAAGTATGCTTGCGAGTGACAAAAGCATAGTTTCAGTTGGCTCCAGAGCAGATGTAGACAGTATGCAACACATGACAAGAACAGGCCTAAGCACGTGGCAGCTACAGGATTTCCAAAGAAGCCTTGAGGTTTCTAGAAAGTTCCAGGAAAAGTGCAAGCTCTAGTGCTAGCTCAGAGCAACACAAACACAAATCAGTAAAACCCAAATCTAGCTTTATTGTTAACTGTCGAAATCGTGGTGCGAATCATGAGTCTAAAAGAGAGAAGTCCTTAGTATTTGGTCAGCAATGTCACAAGTGCAAAAAGTGGAACAATTTCCAAAAGTTTTGTAAATCAAGTAAGCCTCAGGCAGTTGTAAAGAAAGGTTGCACAAAAAAGCAAGTTGATCAAGTAGAGTCAAAACAGTCAGCTTTCTATGTAGATGGTGTATCAGTGCTTAGTGAAAGAGTTGATGCATTAAAATTATTGACAAGAAGTGAAGTGTTTTGTACAGTCCGGATCAATGTAAAATCCACAGAGCTGAAAGTAAAGACTTGGTCAAAGTGTAATGTTATATCAGCGGACACTTTTGCAAAGGTGAAAACTAATGAACAACTCAATGTAACCAGTAGTGCAAGACTTGTTGCTTATGGAGCTGAAGAAATTCAAACCGAAGGTTCAGTGATAATTTCATGTTATTTGGCCGAGAACTGTTACAACTTGTAATTCTTCATAGTCTGAAGCCCAGTGCAGTCTTTATTGGGTAGCAAAGATAGTTTAAGAATGAATCTGCTTTCTTTTGCTAAAGAAGTTCATCATGTAAGTGCAGTTCTGAGTTCCAATTTTTCTGAAGTCATTTTCTTAGAGTATGCTGATGTTTTTGATGACAAATTGGGCAAGCTTCCGGTTGTATATTTCATGAAGTAAGACCCAGAGATCACTCCAGTAGTCAGACCAGCAAAAAGAGTTCCAATAGCTATGCAAGATAAAGTAAAAGTTCAGTTGGCTAAACTAGTGCAGCAAGGTGTTATTTGTCCAGTCAGAGAACCAACTGAATGGGTATCATCCATGGTAGCTACTCACAAGAAAGGCTCAGATTAAATCAGAATATGCAATGACCCAAGAGATTTGAACAAAGCATTAAAAACACCATATTATCCAATGCTCACAGTTGAAGAAGCTGCATCTGTAATACTGCATGCTACTGTATATCCAATGTGCACAGCTGAAGAGGTTGCAGCTCTAATACCGCATGCCACTGTATTTTCTGTTTTGGATGCAAAGAGTTAATTTTGGCAAGTGATGCTGGATCGCAAATCATCATTTCTAACTACTTTTGGTACTCTGTTTGGCAGATACAGATTCCTAAGGATGCCATTTGGAATAAATTCTGCAAGTGAAGTTTTTCAGCATGCAATGGAACAAACTTTTTCAGGTTATCCTTGTGCCATAATAGTAGATGACCTGCTGGTCGGAGGCAATGGTGAAGCAAAGCATGACAGAAACCTCAAGAAAGTTCTAGACAGAGCACGTGAAGTAAACTTAAAGCTCAATCCTCTGAAGTACAAATTCAAACTTCCAGAAGTTACGTACATAGGCCATTTGTTTACAAGTAAAGGCTTGAGACCTGACCAGACCAAGCAAGCAGCTATTCTAGAGATGTCGGAGACAGAAAATGTACAAAGTTTACAATGTCTTCTGTGCATGGTCAGCTATTTTGGCAACTTTACACCTGACTTCAGTAAATTAACAGCATCTTTAAGAGAGCTAACATGCAAAAATTTTGCATGGTCATGGTTGGAACATCATCAGAAGGCATTTGAAGACCTTAAACAGAAAATTGCCATCCCACCTACGTTAAGATACTATGATATAAACAAACCAGTTATTCTTTCCTGTGATGCTTCAGAATTTGGCCTAGACACAGTCATACTTCAAGAGGGAAGACCAGTAGACTATGCATCTAGAACACTAACCCAAACTCTAACCCAAACTGAGATGCAATATGCTCAGATTGAGAAAGAGCTTTTGGCTATAGTATTTGCATGCTCCAAATTTCATGATTATATTTATGGTCGAGCTATTCAAGCTGAAACTGATCATCAACCTTTAGTTACTATTCTAAAGAAGCCTGTGCATTCCGCTTCAGTAAGATTGCAAAGAATGATGCTCAGACTGCAAAAGTACAATTTCAAAATGGTCTACACTAAAGGCAAGTTGCTTTATCTGGCTGATACTTTATCCAGATCTCCTAGAAATATAACAGAACAGCTTGATGCAGAGACTTTTGACTTTGATGTGATGTGAGTGAGTAACTTTTCCACCACTAGACTTGATGAGTTAAGAGATCACACTCAGACTGATTCAATTTTACAGAAGCTCAATCATTATATTAGTGTTGGATGGCCATCAAAGCAATCTAGAATATCACCTGAGGTGCAAGGGTATTTTCCTTACAGAGATGAATTGTTGATGGAAGATGGCATTATTTTCAAAGGTCCTAAAATTGTTGTTCCTGCTTCCTTACAACAGGAATATATTCAAATTTTGCATCGTGGTCACCCAGGATCCACATCCATTAAGAGAAGAGCCAGAGAATTGGTATTTTGGCCTACATTGTCAAAAGACATTGATAGAGTTATTTCTTCTTGTTCAGTATGCGATAGTACTAGACTGCATTTGTAAAGAGAACCACTTCATCTAAATCCACTTCCTGATCTACCTTGGTCTACTGTAGCAACTGATATCTTTGAGTGGAACAATCAACACTACTTAGTTTTGGTAGACTCTTATTCAAGTTGGTTTGAGAGTGATCTACTACCAAACCTATCCTCAGAAACTAAGTTGAAATGTCATTTCTCAGCTCATGGTAGTCCATACAATCTTTTTTGTGACAATGGTACTCAATTCACTAGCCAGTTGTTTCAGAAATTTGCAAAAGAATGGGACTTTGTACATGGCACTAATAGTCCTGAATATCCTCAGTCCAATTATCTAGCTGAACCAGCAGTACAGAGTGCAAAGCAGTTACTTGAATGGTCAAAGCGTGACAATACCGATGTATTCTTGAATGTACTTAATCTCAGAAACATACCCCGTGATGATATTCTTGGCTTACCCGCTCAAAGACGACTTTCCATGCAAACTAGAACTATGCTACCTATTTCCTCAAGTTTGTTGCAGCCTACACCCAAGAACAATAAAACCATCAAGGCTCAATTGTTTAAGAAACATAATAACTAGAAATCTAGTTTCGACAGATCAAGCAGATTATTTCGTCCGTTGAGGGAAGGAGAGACAGTACGAATCCAGACGATGAAAGGTTTTGATCGAAGAGGACAGATTGCAGGCATCTGTGCAGAGCCGAGATCTTACTTGGTAAATCCCTAAGGAGTGGAGTATAGGAGGAATCGCAAACTTCTTCTTCCTGTACCAGAACCATCATCATCATTGCAATCACAACATTGTATCTGTGATGCAAACTCTAAATCAAGGAATGAGTCAGACACTGTTTCCAGATCAGAATGTGTTCAAAAATCTGATTCTGTTTCAGAAAGTGATTTGAACATTCCACAGGTCAACCATTTTGCAGAAACTCCCCCAGTTACTAAAGCTGTTTCCCAGTTTTATGTCAAATGATATGGACTAGTGTTTAAACCAAGTGTGAAATATGCATAAACATGGACTTTAATTTACATACCTATATGTTTAAAATTGTATAATGCACGTCTATAGATTATCTGTGATTTCTGCATGCCATACAATCTCATAACAATTGTATGGTCTATTTCTCAAAGTGGGAGGATGTAAATCAGAGTGTAAAGTGTGTGTGCTTGAATCTTTAAGAAGCATGCGATGCTGTACATGCATGTATAAAACCCTCACACGTGCACAACCATAGTGCCATTTTGAAAGAACAGCTAGGGAGTAAGCATGCATGATAGCAGTCATTAATTGTATATAAGTTACTTAAGTTACAGTCTATAGTCAACAATAGTAATGTGTTTGTATGTAATAAAGCTGTTTGAACAGAATTCATGAAGATTCGTTTATTCATGTCCTAACATGAAAGCGACACTGGTGTTACAGAAATTGAATTATAGAGAGGGATATTATGTTTGACCCACTGGGAATCCTTTATCTCCTATGATGCTTCTAAAGCAGACCCGTGGTATGTTCCACTGCTGGTAAAACTGGAGTGTGCCTGTGACACAACAGATGCACCTTCAAGGGCATCTACACTGGGGTCACTGTTAAGATGACATGCATGGCTAAGGAGTGAAAGATGCCCGGCACTTTTGAAGGCCTGATTATTAAATCGAACAGTTTCAATAGACATCTTGTTTGGCAAACCTGCCATTGACATTATGCTAAATTAAAGGGGAAAGAAAAGACTAGAATAAGAAGTTATGTACTCACCATAACGTTCCATCTGAGTAGGTAAACTTCATTTGTCTGCAACCTGTGGGATACGGATCCGATCTCAGATCCGAGCCGGCAACTTTACAAAGCTTAGATCTGAGCTCCTAGCTCCTCCCCTTACCCATAATCCCCTGCCAACCCTGACTGACCTCAGATCAAGTTTCCCGCAAGCACTATAGTGGATAACTAACTACATGATCAGAAATGGTACATCACTATATGACATGAAACACATCTGAAGGTCAGAGGGATGGAGGGGGGAAACGGTTGCAGACAAATGAAGTTTACCTACTCAGATGGAACGTTATGGTGAGTACATAACTTCTTAATCTGAAGTAGTTAACTTCATTTGGTCTGCAAACTGTGGGACAGAGTCCCCAGCTACCTAAACCTTGGGCGGCCTTCATGGAAGGATATTCCGGAGCACTGCGGAGCCAAAAGAAGTTCTCCCCTGGAGGTAATGTCCAATTTACAATGATTGATGAAGGTATGAGATGAGGCCCAAGTGGCTGCTGAACAGATATCATCCAAGGAAACCCTGGATTTAAAGGCGGCAGATGTAGCTATAGCCCTAGTTGAATGGGCACAAACTCCTTGAGGTGTGGGCCTGCCGGAATTTTGATACGCTGTAATGATACACTGTGGAATCCATCTTGATAAGGAAACTTTCGAGACCAGTTTACCTAGATTAAATTTGGCAAAGGAGACGAACAACTGGTTGGATTGTCTATGACCAGATGTCCTATGAATGTAAAATCTAAGTTGTCTGTGCATGTCCAAAGAATGTAGTCTGTACTCCCCTTTGTTCTGGTAGTTAGGAAAGAAGACCGGCAAATTGATAGATTGGTTAATATTAGATTCAGAAACTACCTTCGGGAGGAAGGAGGGATTGGTCCTGAGGTAAACCCTATCCTTGTGAAAGGCTAAGTATGGGGGTTTCACAGAAAGAGCTTGCAATTCAGATACTCTCCTGGCTGAAGTAATAGCCACAAGAAAGGCTGTTTTCCAAGACAAATATTTGAGGTCTACTGAAGATGCCGGTTCGAAGGGAGGGGCTGTCAGGGCTTGTGAAACCAAGGTCAAATCCCATGGAGGTACTACTTCCTTTATTGGAGGTCTAAGAAGAAAGGTGCCCTTTAGGAACGTTTTGCACAATTTTGTAGTAATCAAAGGACCCATTTCAGTACATACGTGATAATGAGAGATAGCTGCTAACTGAACCTTAACCGTAGAACAGCTAGCTCCACCATTAAAAAGACCTGAAAGAAAGTCCAGCACCGCAGGCAAGGGGGCTGTAAAAGGATCCAAATTATGGCGTTCTGCCCAGATAGAGAAACGCTTCCATTTACTACCATAGACCTGCCTAGTAGAGGGCTTGTGTGCTGCTACTAGGATAGTTTTAACTGGAGAAGAGATACCGGGAGTCCTAGCTACAAGTGGAACTGGAGCAGCCAAGCCGTAAGCTTGAGGGTGGCCAGGTCAGGAAGTGGGAGCCCCTGGGGGTGGGAGATTAGGTCCGGAAGGAGATCTAGAATCCAGGGCGGATTCACTCGATGAGACCAGAGGTAAGGGAACCAAGCTTGCCGAGGCCAGAATGGGGCAATGAGGATCATCCTGCTCCCCAACCGACTGGCTTTCTGAAGAAGTTTCAGCATTAGGGAAAGAGGAGGGTAGGCATAGAGAAGACCGGGTGGCCAAGCATGCACCAAGGCATCCCTTGGGGCTTCCCCGGCAGGGAGAATGAGAGCGAAGTGATTGTTGCATTTCGTGTTTGAGGGAGATGCGAAAAGATTGCAACAGGGCTGCCCCCAAATGGCAAAAATTCGACTCGCTACTCGAGGATTGAGGGACCACTCATAAGGTGAAAGGATGGTGTGACTCAGTCAGTCCGCCAGGATGTTGGTCCATCCCGGAATGTGCGTTGCAATGAGAAAGCGGTTGGTGGAGATCGCCCATTCCCACACTCTCATGGCTTCTCGACAGAGTGGGTAAGACCTGGTTCCCCCTTGTGTGTTGATATACCATACCACAGACATACTGTCTGTCTGGATTGCAATTGTTCCTACAGGCAAAAGGCTCTGAAGTGCTTGCAACGACAACAGCACTGCCCTCATCTCTAGAACATTTATGTGCAATAAGATCTCCGAATCGTTCCACGTGCCTTGGACCATCCTGCTCGAATAATGCCCCCCCCACCCAAGACAAGAGGCATCCGTGGTCACCGTGGTGAGAGGGGGGGGCCGTGGCAAAGGGTCGTCCCACCTCGAGGTCCGGCGATTGAAGCCACCAAACGAGAGCCCTCTTGCAGGCCCTGCTGAGGGAAATGGAGTGACTCAAGGGGTATTGATGAAGGGACCATTGGACTTGGAGAGTCCACTGTAAAATCCTCATGTTCAGATGCGCCATGGGAAGAAGGTTTATAGTGGCTGCCATGGACCCAGGGGCCCTCAGAACCAATCCCGCCGGAGGTTTTGAAGATTGAAAGATGGCCCGCACATGTGCCCTCAAAGTGTGCAACCGGTCAGGAGTTAAGAAGACTAGTTGCCTGTTGGTGTCCAGTCTGGCCCCGATAAAATCTATCACCTGAGTCGGGGTGAGAGAGGACTTGTCTGAGTTTATAGTGATCCCTAGTTGTGGAGCAAGGTTGAGGAAGTAGTCCCTGGCTAAGCATAGTAGATGCCTTGTTGGGGTGATGAGGAGCCAGTCGTCCAGGTATGGGAAAACCTGCATTCTCTGAAGTCTCATTTGGGCCGCTATCACTGCTAACACCTTGATGAACACCCTGGGGACTGAGGTGAGACCGAAGGGAAGGACCCTGAATTGATAATAACTGGCTCCCAGCCGGAAGCGGAGAAACCTCCTGGATCGTACGTCCATCAATATGTGGTAGTATGCGTCCTTGAGGTCTATAGAGCACATCCAGTCATTCTCCCGCAAGAGGGGGAGAATAGAATGAAGAGTGACCATCCGGAACTTTTCTTTGGTTACTGACAGGTTTAGTAGGGAAAGATCGAGGATGGGCCTTAGGTCCCCCGTCTTTTTTGGCACCAAAAAGAACCTTGAGTAGTAACCTGATCCGGACTGGCCTGGGGGGACGTGCTGGACAGCTCCTTTTTTTAAAAGCTGCCTAACTTCTGCAGCTGCAGCCTCCCTCTGATCGGGTGGAACATCGGGGAGGTGTTCGGGAGTGTAGGGAATGTAAGAAAGGGGAGTTCTGTATCCTCTGGATATGATACGAAGCACCCAGTGGTCTGTTGTAATGGACTCCCAAGCTGCCAGGTGCCTCGAGAAGCGCCTCCTGACTGCCTCCAGAGTGGAGCAGTTGGGCAACCCCTCAGGGTTGCTGCGTGGGCCGATCAGAGAAGGTTTCTCTGGACCCAAAGTTTTTCGGGCCCCCTCTGCCTCTAGGGCGGCGTCCACCCTGTCCTCCTCTGCCACGGAAGGACTGGGAGTCCGGAGCAGACTGGGACTGTTGCGACTTTCGGAACCACATCTTCTTCTGTCCCTTTTGGTTGCTGGAGAAGGACCTCTGGGGAGCAGAGAAGCAGACTCTGACGGCAGACAACATCTTCCCGTCCTTTTCGCTGTGGACTAAAGTCTTGCAAACTGTCTTGCCAAATAAGGCAGAACCATCAAAGGGGGCATTCGCAAAGGACACCTTCAAGGGTTCCGCGAAATCACAATGTCGGAGCCAGGCCTGATGCCTCATAACTAGGCCTGCTATGCTGGCTCTACAGTTCCCTCTGTAGCGTGGGATACAAGCCGCATAGAGGTGTTGGATATAGACCTAAGAGTGGCCATGTGAGAGGAGTACAACTGTTTGTCCTCCGCCGACATGGACTCGGGAGGTGATGCAGCGTATTCTTTAATAAGGTCTCGCTGTAGCCGAATCACATGTGCCATGTAGTTCAGGGACCTTACAGCGAAGGTCGCTGAACTAAAGACCCGCTTCCCAAGATGGTCCATCGAGCGAGACTCCTTGCTCGGGGGATGGACTGAGGGACTCTCTTGGGCTAACTCCCTCTTGGTGGCTGCCGCCACCAACATGGCATCTAGGGGGGGGTCCCTTGCTCCAATGGGACTTCTCAGTGTGGGGGCTTAGGATTCTGTCTGGACATTTGGGGACTGGCTCCACAGTGTCTGGCTCCTTCCACGCCCTAGTGGTAATAAGGTCCACTAAGGGGTCGGCCGGAGGGGACACCCAAGAGGTAGATGGGCCTGCTTCGAACGCCTCCAGGAACACGGATTTGTCCGAGGAAGCCTTGGGGGCGGACCCCCCCCCAATCCTAAGCATTTCCATGATGTCTCCAAAGGAGACATCCTCGGGGGGTGACCTTGGGGAGCCTTCCCCCTCATCCAAATCCGTGTCTTCTGTCAAGGACTTGGGGGAGTCCACGTGCCTCCTCTTGCACTTTCGCTTGTGAGGAACATCCTCGGGGGGGCTGTCCGAGGATGTCTCACCAGCCACATCTTGTTCCAGGGGAATGACCTGAGATGTCAAAGCAGGCTGTCCCTGTGGTCGGGTGATGGAAGCCTGACCCAACCGAGAGGGAGTGCGGGACGGAGCCAAAGCAAGGACCAGGGGCCTGGATGCACTCTACAGAGCCCTCTCCACCACATCGAAGGCCGAGGGAGAGCCGCTCTCTCACAGATCCGAGAGCAGACCCTTGCCCGGATCTGATGGATGGATTGGAACCAGCGCCAAGAGCATCAGATCCAAAGGACCAGTGTGCTCTGACCTGGACGGAGCCGAAGGCACACCGATCCCCTCGGATCCGAAGCTCAGACAACGGCTCCGAGAGCATGGATCCAACGAGGAAGGATCTGACAGACTCAAAGGAAGAGTCAGAGCTGAAGTACCTGATACTGTCGGCGCCGACCCACCCCCAGCTCCAACGTTGCCCGGCTCCGAGTGCTCCGAACCCAGGAAGCGGGTCAGAGAAGGAGCTATCGGGGCAAAGAAGGGGGGAGGCAGGAGCACTCCCATCTGCAGTTGGGCCTGGATGAACCTTTGCATCATCCGGTCCAAATCTGCATCCGAAAGGCTATGGGTGGATCTTGACGAGGCCACCGAGGCTGGCCGGGAGTGCCACCTCGATGACCTCGACGGAGATCGGGTCTCCTCCTCTTCGGGTCCCAGTGAGAAGCATGGAGACCGGAGCTGAGAAGGAGGAGACCTAGAAGCCCTGGAGGGAGAAGCCCGCTTAGCCGGGGGGGGCCGAAGCGGAGGCCTCGGCCCACCGCTTGTGGTGCTTCTCCCTCCTTTTTTCTTTCCTGGCCTCCCTCTCCTCTGGCACAGAAGCAGGAGATTGAGTCCCGGCCGGGGGGAGAGAGGCAAGAGTGGTCGCCACAGAAGCCTGGGAGGAGGCCACAGAAACACCGGAGGCCGAAGCCAAATCCGGGGGCAAGAGTCCCGCTAGGATCAGCTTCGACCTCCGGTACTTCAGTGCCCTGGGGTTGAACGCCACACAGATAGAACACCCAGAGGAGAGGTGTTCAACCCCAAGGCACCGGACACACCGAGTGTGGCCATCCGCTGGGGAGAGCTTATGGCCACACTCGGTGCACTTAGAAAATATTGGTTTTGGGGCCTCAGACATGTTAGCTAAAAAAAACTCACTCAGTAGGCCCCAAACACACTAAACACACACACAGACTATGACCAGCGAGGGATGGGGAGGAAAATTTGATGCGAAAAATGTAAAGAGGTTATATAAAATAAGGTTATAAGAAGGGAAACCTAACCAACACAACACAATCACACAAGTTTAAGGAGGAAAATTTAAGATACAAGGACTTATCTGACCAAAAGACCAGGAGCTCGCAATCTAGCTGCTGTTCAGAAGCACGGCAAACTAGATCTGAGGTCAGTCAGTTTTGGCAGGGGATTATGGGTAAGGGAAGGAGCTAGGAGCTCGGATCTAAGCTTTGTAAAGTTGCCGACTTGGATCCGAGATCGGATCCGTATTCCATAGGTTGCAGACCAAATGAAGTTAACTACTTCAGATTTGCTGTTAGCCAGTAATTTCATATCTCTGTATCTCATTTTTAGAAACATTCTGCATAGTAAGGAACCCTTCAACCGGAAAAAAAGATACCTTCTCAAAGACCATGTGGAGGAGGTCATTCCCCATATACTTCTGGTTATGTAGACAAGACAAAGAGATACAACAACAGAAAATGTCCTAGCAATAGCTACATGGATTGGACATCAGTCATATAGGTTCATTGATTCTTGCTAAGCTTAAGCTCATGGACAACATCCAGAAACAACCATGTCACCCAGTGCTGATGGAAGAATAACAGTGTCCCCCCATTAAGTAGATTTTCCACATGTGTACCTCTGGTATGTACTTTAGTTAGTTATTTTATTTTATATATGATTATCAGGCGGATGGCTTGGTGCAATGATCCTTTTCATCCATGACCTGGACACAAAGGCAAGACTGCCAGGAATAAGTTTCATAATACATTGCTTGATGCTGTGATTAATTAATGATACCTTTTTTTAAATTTTGTATATTTGTTGATGACTTGTACATCGCTGTTTGCTATTTTCTTTATATAATGTTGGAAAGTTTCTGGAGCTTTTCTTTCCTGCTTCCACTGAAAAGGGTTGGCTTTCCTGACAGTTGGACTATCTCAGTAACCAAATGCAATAAATAAATAAAGACTGACAATGTACAAAAAACAAATAGTAGTCATATATATAAGAAAACAAACAAAGCAATGAATACATAAAGCGAGTAGAACCACTGTGGGAAGATCTAATAGAAACGTATAGATCGGTAATCCCTATGCTCAGAGTTTCATGAAAACATTCTTTTCTATGAAAGGCAAACCTCCTTATGATCACTATTTTACTTTGTGATTACAAAGTGATTTAGATGTTGGCCTCCATATTTCTACATAATCCAGCACTGTGTGAGGTAGTTACCTCAGAAAAATAGTTTCTGCAGACCATTTCACTGGACCGTTCTACAATTTAGACATAGATTTAATTCCAGTACAGTACCACAAACTCATGCACATTGATCAGAAGAAGGCAGTGTAATTGGTCATCTACCAGAAAGTGTCAGGTTTCTACTTCAGACCTTTTCTGGTGGTAAAAAGGCTAAAATGTGGAGATCAGTGCTATAGCTGATAAACCTCAATCACTTTACCATCACAAAGAAGTAAAATAGTGACCATAAAGTTTTGTCTTTCATAGAAAAGAAAACTTTAACAAAACTCTGGACATGGGGACTACCGGTGTATATATTCCTGTAATATCTTCCCACAGTAAATTTTACAATTACAAATGATTTTTACTTCACTTTCAGGTCTGACACTCTCCTACTTGGACTTTCCACTGGCCCAGGAGCAGATATGGTGAATTATATTAGGTTGTTTTCAGAAAACCAAAATATTAAAAGCCTGTTCCTTTGAAATGGTTCACACCTACATATTTATTTCTGTGGAGGCAAACCCTTACACCCTTCAAGCATGGGACTTTAATCTGTATGCCTATTGTTTATTACAAATGACTCAAGTCAGTTATAAAATGGGTAGGCTCAAGTAATTTCAATGGACAGTCTGAAAGGATCTTGGTTCACTCACAGGTGAGCCAATCAAAAATGCCACCGCCCACCCCTGCCACCCCAGAATATTTAAAAAATGTTCAGTTCCAGATCTTGTTTATTTAAGGAAACAAGAAGTAATTATTTTTATCTTTCTGGACAACCATCTTAATAGTAATAAACACCAAAGAACAATTACTTTGGCCATTAATTGCAATAATATCCCTGCTCCATTCTTTGCACATCACCAATAACATCTCCCTGAATCATAACTCAGAAAGGAATTTCTTGGGGAGTCTGATCGGTTCTGTTCATATGAAGGTTTTTGCGAAGAAAACAGCTGAAAATTCTAAAGCTTGTGAAAAAGCTTTCCTCTCACCCTGGAGTTACAGCAAGGTAGCACCTAAGTGTCCCAGAACATAAGGCCTTTGAGAGGGTGGTTTGTTTTGGGTCAAAGGTCTTCTAAGTGCTCAGAGTGTTCCTAAAAATGAGGTGTAGAGGTATGAAATTACTGCTGGACAGCAGTTATACTTTTCCATGTTGATTCTGAGTTTCCATGTAGGACTACACATTAAAAGGTGACATTGTCGCTAGAAAAATATTTGGAAACTGTTCACAGATTCCTGGGTGACTCCAGTTCCACAAGTTGGTGAAAAGGGAATTTGTATGGTAACAGAATGTGCTCGGATTGCATGATGGGATGCTGTTAGCACCTCCAGCTGTGATAGAGCAGTTTATTTACTTACTTTTTTTTTTGCTTATCACATCAATACCACTATGCGCAGCATAGTTTTCAGGGGTGAGCTAAGATGGCATTCACACTAATCTTTTAAATTTTAAATTCTCCAAAGGTACCATCAACTCAGACAGATACTGTGCTATCTGAAGGACAGGTTTTTCTGAATATGCTTTTGATGACCACTTCAGTCTTGAGGAATCTTTCAGTGCATGGCCACTAAGCTCTAGGAGAAAGGTTTCTTCTTGACAATCTGAAGGAGATGAAGGCAAATACAATAGCTTTAGCTTTTCATGACAATTTTCTTATATGACCTCCATAGATTAGATTAATACAGGCAACACTGCAGTGACATGGTATATTAAACCAGGTGATGCCAAATCCTATCAGTTATATGATGACATTTTCCAGATTTAGGACTGAACAACTCATCATAACCTTATTTTTGCAGTTTATTTCCCTTGTCATCAAAATGTAATTGTTGACGCCCTCAGCAGACAGATGCCCTTGACTTATGTATGGCAGTTGGACCTTGCAGTTTTACAGCATGTGGTTAATCTATGGGGCATGCCAAATGTTGATTTATTTAATACACATTCAGCAGTCAGCTTCCACATGTTTGTTACCAGACCAAACAAAAGACATCTGGAAACTGAATGTTTTCTCCATTTCATGGATCTGATATATACACTTTCCCCTTTCTCAGTGGTTCAAAAAGTTCTGCTCATACAGAGACACATCTAAGCATGCCTCAACCTAGTGGTTGTGGCCTGACCAAGACTGCCATGATTTTCTCACTTGATGCATCTTAATGCAAAACAGTCTTGTCAACTGTCTGTAGAAAAGAATCCAATAACCCTGCAAAATTCTTCAGTCAGTATCAAAATGAAATCTTTTAGATTGGGGAAGAGTTTTTATTTTCCTTATAGTGAATTATTTTCCTCACAAGTGTTGGACATCATCAAATAAGCTAAACAACTGAAAACTAGGAAACCGTACCATCAGAAATGGAAAAGAATGGACATTTGGATAACTTCTTTTGATCTAAATCCATTTAACTGTCCAATTCCAAGACTTTTGGCCTACACCAGTCATCTCTTTGAAGCAAGTCAATTTCGTCATTATGAAACCCACCATTGCAGTCTCAACATGTGTTGCTGTTTTCCCATATAGCAGCTAATCCTGCTGTTGAGTTTCTCAAAGGAGTCCTATACTTGACTCCTTCTAAAAGTTAAGTTTCCCCTTCTGGATCCTAAACTTTTTTTAGTGAAACTAATCTTGTCTCCTTTTGACCTAGCAAGTTCTGTGAACATTACATTTCTCTTTTTAGCTGCTAATTCAGGTAGAAATATTTCAAAAAACGAACCAAGGTACAGGAAAACTGTAGAAAAAGCAACAACCACGGTATCCACCAGCAGATTTATTATAAAAAACTAAAAGACTAAAGTTTTTTATAATAAATCTGCTGGTGGATACCGTGGTTGTTGCTTTTTCTTCAGAAATATTTCAAAACTCCAGTCATTAATGTACAAGCCTTCTTTTATAGTGTTCGACAATGGCAGCTTCTGTAAAGACCAGTCCTTCTTTTACAACAAAGTAGCATCATATGTCTCTGTCTATACCAGTCAGATGAAATACAGTTTTTCTATCCTAATTACCAAATTCTCTTGGATCATTTTTTAACATATATTGAATGTTCATATATTGGTAAGATGCTAATATACTTAGAAAAACTCAGTGCATTGTGTTTTGTTATGTTAAAAACAAAACATTAAGAAGACCTAATGAAAATGCCACTAGGTCAGTACCTCCTTCTGTTGCTTATTTCAGAAGTGTTTCTACCTGGAAAATGTTAAACTTGGACTTCTGTCTGTACATTCACAAAACACTACAAACTCGGACCTAAGTTGCTTTGACACTATTGTACTGCAGAAGATTATGTAACTATCTGTCACTTACAGATACATCTTTACTGTTATGTATGACATACAAATGTAAATGATTACTGCTACACTAACCCTCTACAAAGAATGTACAATTGTGTGATATACTCAATATAATAATAGATCTTTTGAGATTGGTGCAACGGTAAAGGTACCCATCCTTAATCCCCTTATGTGGGTGAGATTTGTGATTTGTTCTGAGTTAACTGTTAGTTTTTGCTTGTATAAACTATTGTGCTTGCTGTCTTCTCTGTTTTGTATATGTAATAGAAGTTAAATACATTGTTAGGTTTGCCTGCCTCAAGAAAATCTCTCCATATAGAGGCTTCTAACCTCAGAATTGAAGATGACCCACGCCAGTACTGTTTTTATGAGAACTTCACACGACCTGTGTCAGTATCTTTAGAGACCAGTGTTAAACCTGATAGTGATACAAATTACTTGAATTAAATGGCTGAGTCAGTAGCTCAACTGATGAGTGTCCCAAAGTGTAACGTCTACTTTGACAGTGACCTCTCCTCAGTGATGTCCTATTATTATTTACAGCTGCACTATTTCCTTCTCTGGATTTGTTCATTGTCTGGTGCATCTCAGACTGTGGTCATGCAGTGGTCACTCCAACAGCAACTGCTGGTGCCTGTCTGTGCCAGATCATGTGGCTGAAGCTTTCTTCCTTTCAAGATAAGGACTTTTCTCTTTTCCAGTGGGTTTTTCTTCTGATGAAACTTCCCAACACTTTACTGAAGAGATCCAAAAGGAAAGGCACACATTCTTTATTGTAAAAGATATACAATGCTCCTAACTTCTTCTTATCCTTATCAAAGCCAACACAACCTACAGAGAGGGACTTCTTCTAGGCCAGAGAGACAGTCAAAGCAATGTTAGAATTCACTGGGAGTTCCGCATCATTCCTGACTGCTGTCCAAAAGTGCCTATTGGAGACTGTTTATCAGTTTATACCAGCTTCAAATTCTGTCACAAGGAGCAAGGGGGCTCTAGATATTGTTACAGAAGACCAATACATTGAACTTTTGGGTCCCCTTCTGTCAAAAGCATTACTTCTATATGAGCTTTCTTTGGTGAAATCCTGGAAAAAATCCACTGTTTACATTGCAAAAGGGTTGTAGAGCTTTACCCATTTTGGAAGTGTCTTCCTTGTTTCTCATTACAGAAAAGATGGGAGGGTGCCATTCTATCATGTGTCTCAGTGTCTCAAGTGAACATACCGTACATTACACACCATCACACCATCTTCCAAATGCTGACATATTTGTTATTATGTCATACTGTCATGGGGGGGTCTGGCCACTGTTAGTGGGTATAAGTAATTCTTTTGGGCATATCATTTTGGTGCTCCACAGGAAATTCTGCCACTGAACCTTAGATATACACTGCTTCCAGTATTGAATGTTACCCTTTGGTATGTCATCTGCCCATAGAGTCTTTACCAAGGTGTCAGTGATGATAACAGCAGACTCTTTGTAGGAGAGGAGTTTCTGGTGTTCACTTTCTCAGATGGACTAGCTGTCGGTAGTTCATTCAGAGTGTTTCCTGGCAGAATGTCCTTTGTCTTTAATCTGGCTATGGTCCCTAGAAATCATCATAAACTGGGAGATGTCAGCTGTGGTTCCATTGCAAAGGATTGCCTTCAGTAGTCCTTCCTGCCAATGGAGAAGGCCTAGAAAGTCATGGACTTGGTATCCTGGGCAAAAGAGATAGGTGAAGGCATCCCTTCTTCTGCATTTCTTATAGCCAATAGCAGACACCATTGTCACAATTCTTCTGACGTCTCCATATGAGGGTGTCTCAGACTGTGAGCTGCTAATGCTTGCAGAGTCACCATGCCTTCAAGCATCTGCACCATTTGAGTTGGGCCCTTGTCATCTTAATCGTGATTTTGGATTACATTCACCAATCTAATGTGTCCTTCCCTTTCCACTTTCAATCCTATCACATGTTCTGATGATGGATGATTCACTGATGCATTGGTGGAATCACATGTTCTCCTTTCTGATGCAAGGAAAGTGAGCCCCTTAGAAATGGGGGCTTTAAATAAATCTGCTTGATTTGAGGGCGAGGCTGCTTGCAGTCCTGGTTCTGGAGAGGGAGCTTAAATGCAGGAGGCTTATGTAGAGGTCAGATACTGGCCATGGTGTGGTATTTAAACAAACTGGAGATCAGTAAAGGTGTGACTGTAAGCTAGTAAGCTTAATATTTTCCTAATAGGAATTCTTGTCACAGAGGAGATTAACTTAGTAGTGAATTACTTGGATCACAACTCCATTTCTTTCCTAGAGCTGAGAATCAGAGACTGTTACATTCAAGAGAATTCTGTAACTGAATCTCAGAAGCCCATTTGTTTGCCATCGCTCAGCTTTGTTTCTTCTTGTAAGGTAAAAGAATATTGGCATTAGACACATTTCTCTGCTGTAAAGGGAATGGCTATTTTATGCTTTTCGTGACTTCACTGGTATTAACTGGGTTTTTAGAAAAAAAATGATCCGCTAAGGCTTATTGCCCATGGTGACTGAGGAAAATATGATTTCAGGAGATTCAGTCCCTAACCACTAAGAAAAGATACCAGTTTCAATGATGGATGTCTATTTCTGTTGGAGAGACAGCTGGATGCACCTTCATGTTTGCTGTGGCAGTCAAACTATTGATCCTCTAAACCTCCTGGTTAAAGTATCAGAGATCCTCAAATTTGTCAGGAAACTCTGCTAGACAGAATATTCTGCCAAATAAAAGCACCTTGTTACCTTTGTCAGTAAACTTCTCGGTCTGTCTGGCCTAGTCTAGACATCTAATTTATTTTGGCCTAAGGCATTCTATGCTAGGGTACATGTTTCTGCCATCTTGGTGCAACAGTTTGTCATGGACAACCTAACTGAGTCTCTGTACAATACTGTCAACCTGTTTCTGAAGGAGGTATTCCAAGTATAGCCTTTTGGAGCTGCCTTGCTTGTCAGACATTAAGTTCTTGTATTGGAACACCTTAGTATTGGTGACCATAACCTCTACCTAGATGATTTGAAGCTTTGTTCTTTCACTTGCGTAAAACTCTGCTCACAAGGTGTCAGTTTTTGTTAGGGCAGGCCATTTTTCATCCCCTGAGTAGTTTAGATTTGGAACTGTGCTGAATAATTCCATTAATCTGCTTTTTTCGTCACTAGATAGAACCCATTCTTTCTGTGATGAAATCCACGGCAGAGAAGTTCACTGATAGTTTGGACATGCAGCACCAAATTAGGCTTTATTTGAAAATAATGCCTGAGCTCAGGAAGACATATCAGCTATTTTCTCTTTTTTTCTAGTATGGAGAGCCTGGTAGTGGCCAAAGCAGATGGATTCCAAGTGGACAGCCCGTAACTTTAGTTGTTATCACTACACAGCCAACTACCCATTGGCTAGCACACAGAAAATTCACTGATCCAAAGAGCTACTGCTTCTATCATTGCAGATGCCTTATGTGCAGCCACTTGGCTGTTGGTGTGCAGCTTTACCAAATACTGCTACTTAGATTTCCACTTTAAGGGGCAGGATTCCTTTGAATCTTCTGTACTTGTCAGTTTGGCTTCACCAGTTTGTGTCACCTTAGGAGGATTAAAAACATTAATGAATTGCTTACAATTCTTTCCAGCTGTGACCAACTCCAGATGGCCTTTCAAAGTAAATTATAAATGTACTGCAGCTGGACATTAGTTCCTTATCTTGTCCCACTATTGTGTATAATATATGTGCTCATATATTGTATGTATTACACATTTATGATGTTATGCCATGCTTAGTTTGTGCCTTTGAGGTGCAGCTTGCTGTTGTCCCATTGGGTAGAACTGGGAATAGTGGAGCTGGGCAATGTCAGCAAGGAGGTGTGCATTTTCAAAGAACTGTGATGGGACAGGTCTCTTTTCTGAGATCCCAGGTGTGACTCCATGCAGAAGGCTATCACATAAATGAAGTAAATGGTAAATATTCACACATCTGTTCTGCAATTTATTTACAGGCTTAATATCTCAGTAAGTTAAAACTGCTGAATGCAGGTCGCTGTCCCTGGAAACTTAATTTTCTCATAACCTCTTTTTTAAGTTGAACATTAGCAGGTTAGCTAGAAGTTTAGAACTTTACCTAGCTAAAGTGAACCATCACTTTTTTTTTAATTTTTGATTCCTTCCCCCAAATTTCCCTTCACCTTACACATTTCTCTTTGAGCAAAGCATTTGTGACAGTCCCCCAACAAGGTCATCATGCTGCAGAACCAGGCTTTTTTGTTTCACCCCATTTACTGCTCCTCTTCCTTTCGTGTCTCACTTGCCGTAACTTTAAGTGAGAAAATGTATACTTGCTTCAATACATCTGTTATAGTGCATTTGTTTGTCTTCCCCTCTGTTAGCTACCATACAGTGCAAAACTTAGCTGGAAGTTTGTCATCCTCCTGCCACTTAGATCACTGCCATTACAAATGTGAGCTCTTCCCCTGTGCCATCCTCCTAGCATATTTACCACTTGTTAATGGTGATTATATCCCCATATCTGACTTTTCTTAGCATTGCCAGGATGCAGGAAATAATGCAGAACTGGTTTGTTCTAGTCATGTATAAGGAGCCTTAGAGTATTTGCTGCATCATTGTCATGGTTACAAGGACTGGCCATCAGAAACATTCTTGGAAAAAACTTTTTTCTCTTTGGCAATAAAGTAGTACAAAAGTAGGATTGCACTTTAGTTGACACAATGGTAAAGGACTGTATCTGTTTTGGAGACTTGACAGAAATATTCTCTAGAATGGAGCATTCCTGCTAGAAGTAGTTAGTTGTTAGTTTGATTGTATGGTACCACATTTCTTTAGACTCACCGTTATTTTTTTGTATTTTGAAGTATCATTTGCTGCAGCAATTATTGTATGATGTGAAAGTAGATGTAAGGAGGCAGTGATTTGCAGCAGTGTTTTGGAAATATGAGCTTGTCAAGTTTTAATAAAAATATCACTAGACTCATTTTTCTCGTGCACTTTTTTATGTCTGGCAATTAGCAAGGATTATTAAGGGTCTAAGTTGTTAAAGAGTTGTTACCTGCAGTCTAAGGTACAGGGTTTGATTCTTTCCACTTCCATTTGCCTGCTGTGTGACTCTGAGCAAATCATTTGACTCGACAGTACTTCTGTGTTCTCCTGAAAAAGAACACTTCTGTCCAGTGGGCTTACCTGGTTTACAAATGTATTTTAAAATGGAAAAGATGTAAATAATTTCTGAACAAGCAAAACTTTGTATTTGCTAATTTAGGCATACACTGGTAGTATCCATTTAAATTTACCCATAACGTTTTCAGAGCTGGTCTGCTGTATTCATTTTCTTCATCATTTATTTCATGTTTCCCTTGCACCCAGCATTTTAGCTGGCTCAGTGGTTCCACTGTTGATGTGAGAATCACTGTTTATCAGGCAGTATGATGTATGATCAGATTACTAAACCAGAGAGGAGCATTGCACCATGTATGGCTTTTCTGCATCCTGATTTTTGGCATTCCATGAAAACTAATGCTCCAAATACAGTGATATATAATTAACAAAAGACGACATGATTTATTTTCCTTTGCCTTTCATGTTTTAATTTGTTTATTTTAGTGGTCTTCTGCCACACCGAGTATAAGCCATATATAGCCATCCCCTGAGGCTGTGAGTTTTTCTTTCCCCATAAGCATAATCTAACCTCTTAAAACGCATGTATTGATCTTTCTTGGCTTATTACATTCTGCCATGCAACACTGTTTTTGCAGTGCTCATTTGTGTTCTTTTACTATTACTGATACGCATAAAATAGCAAGACTCTACATCTATTTAAAGTCATACAGAAGAAGAAGTGACATTAATATACTTATTTATTTCATGGATTTGATCTTTTTGTGATCACCTGATAAAGACTGATTTATTTTGCCACTGTCTTATATTATCTGTTTAACTGGGAATTTTAATATGTTCTTCATACTCTCAGAGTCTCTGCAGAAAATGTCCACAATGAACTAAGCTACATTGTAAGAAATCTGATTGATTTTCGTGAAAATATTAATCCTGTTAGGATGAGAACCTCAGAGCAAGTAGGCTACAAGAAACCATGGGGGAGGGGGTGCTTGATGTTCTGTGTTGGGTTTAACCTCCATTATATTACATGTAAATGAGTGTACTGAAGCACACACTGTCACAGTTTAGTAGATTTCAGCTAAGGACTGTACTGTCCCACTTGCAAACATACCTTATTGCAGCACCCACAGTGCTACTGAGATTATATGTCTGTCCCACTCTGAACTCCCCCTCAGTACCATGAATTCTGCACTGTATTACAATAAGCATGATGTTATTAAACTATCCCATACCTATATTCATAATTATACACAGACAGTGTAGCAATCGTACTCCCCACCCACTTTCATATTTTCTGTTAACAAACATACATGGGAACCCCAGTAATACACTGTTTAGTGGGGCTGCCTCATAGCACTCCACTTTTTGGTTCAGTTCCCTGATGCAGGGGTGCCTTTTGTGGGTGTTTGTAAGATTTTTAATGTCAGTATGGGTTTTTGCTATGGTCTTCAGTTTTCCCAAACATCCCAGAGATGTGCAGCAGGTAGCATGGTAAAGTTTCAGATTCCTCCTTACTGTGAATAAGTGTGTGAGCATGTGCACTTGTGTGTGTGTGTGTGTGTGTGTGTGTGTGTGTGTGTGTGTGTGTGTGTGTGTGTGTGTGTGTGTGTGTGTGTGTGTGTGTGTGTGTGTGTGTGTGTGTGTGTGTGCATGTGTATGTGTTTGTGTGTGTGTGTGTGTCTGTGTGTGTGTGTGTGTGTGTGTGTGTGTGTGTGTGTGTGTGTGTGTGTGTGTGTGTGTGTGTGTGTGCGTGCATGTCTGTGTGCGTGTATGTATGTATAAATGGCCTGCATGGGACTGAATGCTGGCATAGGCTTTGCCTTCCTCAATTCTGGATTGGTAAGTGGGTATTGAAAATGAGTGAATAAACAATGCAAAAGTTTTGACATAAAAAATACAAGGGACATACACAGGGTAATTCTTTGGCACTAAGTTTGAGCTAAAGGAAAACCTGAGTTAGTTAAGTAAGTTTTACAAATTAATAAACTGGGAAGAAAAAGGGCAGTCTGAAGGGACATGCACTCTGTATCTGCTGTCAAAGTCTGTTTCTGATATCCTGTCCCTTTACAATATCTTGCCTATTTCAGTTCACCCTGAGTGCCTTTTTCATCCAGTTGACCATTGTCAGGCCTTGGGTATACAGATGTCATTGCCCTTGCTTTGTATAACCATCTGCACTTTGTGTCATTACAGTACCTCACCATTTTGTCCTTCTTAGTTTATTATTTTTCCAGTTAAGCCTGAAGGTAAGCAAGCTACTGCATACTTCATTCACCCAGTCAATAGACTGTTATATGCCTATGAATGCTAAAAGAGATAATATGCACTTTAATACTACTGTGCTACCTGCAGTTATAACTTTATCTATCACATTGCTAGACAGGTAGGAAGCATGCATGCTAAGAAGAAGCTTCGCTTTAACTTTCCAAATCACAAATCAGGTATAATTAGGGTTGCCAGCTGTCCGGTTTTTGACCGGACTGTCCGGTTTTCAGACAAATTGCCCGGTTAAAAAATTCATCAAAACCGGACTCGTTAAGTCCGTTTTTTTTTTTTTTGTGCCGCCAGATTCTAAACACAGAATCATTTATAAAGGTCAACGCTGTTTAGTTATATCTTGATTTTACTGCTTTCAAAACATTCAGTCTTATTTCATGTTAATTCCCCTCTGCGGTATTATTTCACGTCTTTGTTTTGAGAATGCAGCATTTTGACTATTTTACATGTTGCCGTTTTTGGTGGTATTATTTCTTACACAGGAAACACAGAATTGTATGACTAACTTGGGTAGTTAGATGAGGCACGCTAATATGCAAGTTCTGCTCAGGCAGTTCCAACACTAGTCTTTGCTATTTTCTGCCTTTGCTAAAAGGAATATTCCTGGCGTTTAACAAGAGTTCAACTGTCCATAATTCTGCAGAACGTCCTGACTTTGGTCTCATATTTTTTGCCGCGTCCCTTGTAAAATTGTTGACTTTCTGGTATGTTCTGTTACTGTCAGTCAATATTGCCAGCCATTTGGTGCCTACCTTTCTACAACTGGGGAAATGCATGTGGCTGTAAAATCGGTTACTGTATTAATGTTTTATGTACATTAATAAATCACGGATGCACAATAAATGAAATCCAAAGCAGAAGTATAAAATGACTTCTTTAATAGACCATAACTTATACAAACTTGTTCGTATTAAGCAATTTCATCCACACTGAAGTGGACTTCATCAGAATCACATTCTTCATCACACACACACACACACACACACACACACACACACACACACACACACACACACACACACACACACACACACACACACACACACACACACGCACACACACACACAGAGTAAGAGTGCACATATGTAACCCTGACTATGTGAATATGGGTAGAAACAGTCATGTAGTATTAACAAACATTCCCTCCACAGGTCTTCCAGGTAAGAGAAAGTATAAAGTAGCTATAAAGAAGGCTGTAATAATACTGTGTACAAACATACCACTGCTCAACCCAAGGCCATAGGTTGTTGTAATAATACCTGTAGAGCAATAATCATTAAAGCTGTAACCACTACAAGAATCTACATTTGTTAACTGCCATCTCCCCCCCCCCACCTTATCTTCACCAATAATCTAAACACATAAATGAATGGGTATGTTTTCCACCAAACCTACTGTTGGGACATGTTTTCTGTTGTTCTACAAATGTTTAAATGTATTTCAATTAATGTTCCCTGTTCAAATACTATCATTGGTGGCCTGTTGCTATCAATGTAAGCTGCATGCCTGTGTAATGCCTACTGTGGTTCCATATATGCATGTGTTCTGTTTGCTATGCAAATGTTCCAAATCTGTTGTTTTGGGTTAATGGGAATACTCATGCATGCTGTTATAACTAATCCTGGAATGTGTTTACCATTACTAACCAACATACGTCCTAAAACTGCAACACCATAGCACATCTGGGAAGGCCGATCACAGCAGATTCACCTCTTCCGCCTCATCTGGCCATGGCACTGGGCCCCAGCATGTCTGGGACCCACCCTGGCACCTCATTGTCCACTGGTCCTGCACCACCTTTAGGTGGAACTGCTTCAGGGGATGGGGCTTGTCCCCCCTGGGCATGGGTGTGGACAGGATCCTGTCACCCGAAGCCAGGTCCGGGGTCTGGTGTGTAGCAAGCTCCACAAGGAATTGGGAGATCTACTATGCCAGCTTGAGGGTCTCTTGGCACAATTAGAGGGTCAGCCTGCCCCTCCTGTTCAGCCCCTAACACAGCCACCTTTGGGGCCGTGAAGGTG